>NC_090765.1:11686126-11693626 GCF_036898095.1 Palaemon carinicauda | reverse complement strand
TCAGATTAAGAATTTTGTTATAAATGCTTTGGTTGAGGGGGAGACTTTGCCAGAGGAAGCTTATGATTTATTAGATGAAGAGGGATCCCAGTTAGCTCTCAAACAGTTAGAATTGCAGTATGCTCGTGAAAAAGAGGAGAGAGATAGACATGAGAGGAGAGAGCGTGAGGAGTTGGAGAGGAAAGAGAGGAGAGAGCGAGAGGAAAGAGAGAGAGAGCGTGATGAGTTAGAGAGGAAGGATAGGATAGAACGAGAGGAAAGAGAGCACAGATATCAATTAGAGCTGTTGGAGAAAAAGAGAACGATAAAAGATAACGTGAGCCAAGGTGATGAAAGTGAACAGGTAATTGATGTTGTTAAGGCTTCTAAAATGATTCAGTTGTTTGATGAAGCGGATCCAGATGAGTTCTTTATGCTTTTTGAAAGACTTGCGCTTAATTTGAAGTGGCCTAAGCGTTTATGGCCCGTAATCTTGCAGCCGTCATTAAAGGGTAAAGCTAGAACAGTTTTCTTGTCGTTAACATCTAGTGAGAGTAATGATTACGACTTTACTAAAGATAGTATCCTGAAAGCTTATGAGCTTACGGCTGAGTATTATCGTCTCAAGTTTCGAAGATGTAAGAAGTTTGATTCGCATTCATATATTGAATATTCACATAATCTTGTTAAATTACACGATAAATGGTATACAGCAGCAAGTGTCACTACCTTAGATGAATATAGGGAGCTCATTTTACTTGAACAGTTCATTAGAGGTGTTCCTATTGATGTTCAGAGATACTTATTTGAGCGTGAGGTTACAACTTTACAAAGAGCAGCTGTGTTAGCTGAGAATTACAGTTTAATTAGACCACATCAACATAGTCAAAGACAATCCAAGAAATCTCCAGGTAATGTATCAGAGGAGAAGAAATCCTCTGGCTCATTCAGTAAAAGTCTGTCTGAGGTTAGGTGTTACAAGTGTAACCAGCTTGGTCACATGAAGGCAAGATGTCCTAGTAATTATAAGGAGGGGAAGAGCGAGTCTTCGGGATCAAATATGGCAATTAGGGAGGTCCAGCAGGAAATTCCTGTTTCTCATTGTGATAGGTTAGATAATGAGTTTGCTCCTTTCAAGTTTGATGGGGTGGTGTCAGTGTCAGATGACCTAGGTAGAAGTGTGCCTGTTAGGATAGTACGGGACACTTGTTCTTCTAATAGTCTAATTGTAAAAGGAAAGGTTCCTGGATTGGAAAAGACTTTTACATCCGATAGACTGGTTGTTAGAAGTTTGGGTGGACTGGTAACAGTTCCTTTGTGTAGGTTATATCTGCATTGTGGTTTATTAGCTCGTTATGTCACAGTTGGGGTGGTGGATGAATTGCCCATTCGAGGTGTTGATTTTCTTATGGGGAACGACTTGGCAGGAGGGAAGGTTGTACCTAGTCCCATAGTTGTTGACACTCCATTAGAGGTAAGCCCCGTGGAAGATCCAGTATTGTATCCTTCTTGTGTTGTACAGCGTAGCAGAAGTCTGGCTGTGGTAGAAGTCCCACGAGAGCGTGGAACAGATGTGACCAAGGACGTCAATGTAAGCACTACGTCAGGTACTTTAGGAAAAGATGATGTTGGTACAGTTGACGTAGATATCAATATTGATAGTTTATTCCAAACTGATAGTTTTGGAGGTAATGTAAAAGAGAAAGAAAGTGTGCTAGAAACTAAGTTTGGTTTGAAGACTGATAACGTAGTATTGGTAAATACTGTAAACTCAATTGAAAATGAAATTAATTCAAGTAATGTTTTTGATTACTCTGATAATCTTTTTGATATGAAATGTTCTGACATTATAAAAGCTCAACAGGAAGATTTGTCCTTGCAGTCTATTTACAGTGAAGTTGTTGCAGAAGACCAGATCAATACGGAGCCAGTATGTTATTACCTGAGGAATGGACTACTGATGAGGAAGTTCAGAACTTTGCATACTCCGGCAAGTTCAACTTGGGAAATCAAGAATCAGATTGTCATTCCAGCGAGCCTAAGGCAAAAAGTATTACACATGGCACATAATGTATCTTCTTCACACTTAGGAATAAGGAAGACTTTGAGTGCAGTTCTTCAACTCTTTTACTGGCCTGGTATAAGGAAAAGTGTCACAGAGTACTGTAAGTCTTGTGCAGTATGTCAGCTGGTTGGTAAGCCGAATCAGATTATAAAACCTGCCCCTTTACAACCTATCCCTGTTTTACCTGAGCCTTTTGACAAAGTCATATTAGATTGTGGTCCTTTACCCAAAAGTAAGAAGCAGAATAAATATATGATTACAATGATGTGCAGTTCCATTCGTTATCCTGATGCCTATCCACTTAGGAACATAAGTTCTAAGACACTGATCCCAGTTTTAATCAAATTTTTCACTCAGTATGGTATCCCCAAGATTATCCAGACTGATAGAGGAAGTAACTTTACCTCTGATTTATTTAGACAGGTTATGGCAGCTATGAACATTAAACATACTTTGTCCTCGGTATACCATCCAGAGAGTCAAGGAGCCCTGGAACGGTTCCATCAGACGTTGAAGGATGCCCTTACAAAGTACTGTCGGGAACATCAGACAGACTGGGATGAAGGATTACCATTCGTGTTGTATGCCATCCGCAACACTCGACAAGAAAGTCTTGGATATTCTCCAGCCGAGTTGTTATATGGAAGGAAAGTGAGAGGTCCTTTGGAGATACTCTATGACATGTGGTCAGATCAGACGAAAGAGGTAACATTAGGAGATTATGCTAAGAACTTACAAGGTAAGCTAGAGAGCTCTCGTAAATTTGCACATGACAATTTAAGCATAGCTCAAGATAAGATGAAATTAAATTTTGATAATAAGGCTAAGACACGAAGTTTTAGGCCAGGTGAATCTGTTTTAATGCTAGTACCCATAAGGAAAACATTTGAAAATAGATATGAAGGTCCTTATACAGTGATGAGCAGAAACAAGGATAATTATGTCATCTCTACTCCGGGAAAGAGAAAAAGCGAGAAGATGGTGCATATAAACCTACTAAAAAAGTTTGAGACCCAATGTGACAATGTCAGCTTGATTTGCAAGTCAACTGTGGAAGATAATGTGAAGCTTAGTGAAATAGATTTTCCAGATCGAAGTAAATGCATACCTCTAAATAATACACTTGCATTAAATAACATTGACTGTAAACTTAATCATCTCTCATCTCAACAGGCTAGTGACTTGAAAAAGTTATTGGAACTTTTTCCAGACATCTGTGGAGATGTGCCTACCCAGACATCATTGGTAGATTATCAGCTAGAGCTTAAACCAGGTACAGAACCTCAGAAGAGTGCCCCATATAGAGTTTCCCCTCAAAAGAGAGCCATACTAAAGAAGGAAACTGACTTTTTGCTACAACATGGTTTTGCGGAGCCAAGTATTAGTCCTTGGGCATCACCATGTGTTTTAGTCGAAAAACCAGATGGCTTCTATAGACTCTGCACTGACTTTAGAAGACTAAATGAGGTAACTGTTTCGGATTCTTATCCATTACCAAGGGTGGATGACCTCATAGATCAGGTAAGCAATGCTGTATATGTTTCAAAGATTGATTTATTACGGGGTTATTATCAAGTCCCATTAGCGGATAACACGAAACCCCTGACAGCATTTACTACTCCAGATGGACTATATCAATATACAGTCCTTCCATTTGGACTTAAGAATGCTCCTGCAGTTTTTCAAAGATTAATGGATCAAGTAATCAGCAATATGCCTGGTATTAGAGTGTATCTTGACGACATTGTTGTATTTTCAGATACTTGGCTGGAACATCTTTCTATGCTGAAGGATTTACTTGGCAGGTTGAGACAGGCTTGTTTGACAATTAACTTAATCAAGAGTGATTTCGGCCATGCAAAGCTGCAATACCTTGGATATGTGATTGGCAGCGGTGAGGTATCCCCAGTAGCAGCCAAGTAGACGCCATCACCAAGCTAAGCTGCCCAGGATCCAGACGTGAAGTAAGAAAATTCCTTGGGATGGTAGGCTACTATAGGAGGTTTTGTAAAAACTTCTCTGAAGTAGTAGCCCCATTAACTGACTTAACCAGCAGCAAGAGGAAGTTCTTTTGGACACCAGTTTGTGAGGATGCCTTTCGACGAGCCAAAGATTTCCTAACCAGTAGCCCTGTCCTGAAGGCTCCTGATTTTGGCTCTCCCTTTGCTGTCGAGGTCGACGCTAGTGACCTTGGAATAGGCGCTGTACTCTTGCAGAAAGGGCCAGGTGACATGCAGCATCCTGTTGCTTACATGTCAAAGAAACTAAAGAATCATCAGCGAAATTACTCCACAATCGAAAAGGAAGCACTTGCTCTTTTGACTGCATTGGAGCACTTCGAAGTTTATCTTTCTGGCAGTCCTGCTCCCATATTAGTCTTCACAGATCATGAGCCACTAAAGTTTGTAGGCCGGATGAGAACCAAAAACAAAAGGCTCATGAAGTGGTGGTTATCTTTGCAGCAGTTTGATCTAAAGATCCAGCACATCCGTGGACAGGATAACCTTCGAGCAGACATTTTATCACGCTGTAATAACTAACTCTACAGGTTGGTCGAAAATCTTTAACATAGAGTTTTCGACTTAAGGAGGGGGATGTTAGGAGTATTGAATTTATGTAAATACTGTATTTTTGTAGGGTACATTGTAAATGTTTTGTAGTTCATATTTTTCCCGTGTCTGTCTGTGTTGTCCTTGCATGTTGTTTGGGTGTTTGTATTCCTCAGTCCTTGGATGGTTTACTTCGGCCATTGGAGCGCCACCAGGGATTGAGATTTCTTGGATTTGTCATAGTGTAAATAACTCTGGATTATATACAAAAGTGTTACATTATTTGTACATGTTAAATTGTAAGTATTACTATATTTCATTTAAGGTTCTGTTGACACTTGCTGTGTATTTATGTATTTCTGCCTTTTGTTTTGTTTAATATTGAAGTTATTTTCCCGTTTTATCTACGGTGTATTGATAATCGATTATTGGTTACCTGCTTGTGTTGCTCATTTGTAGTACTGCTGTACAATGTTAACGTTCCTGGAGTTTCGTTAATTACATTCGTTATTGCTTTGGTGTCATTATTCTTGTTATCATCGTAATCCATATCTTTATATGTATCTTTAATTAATTTTAAGTAAAGTAACTAAATTTCGTAGTGTTTTCCTTATTCCATATTATATATTTACTCGCATGTCATACTCAAATTTAATGCTATTTAAATTTGGATAAGAGCTCTGTTATTTAAGTAATCTAAGTTAAGGCATCATTAAATGTCTTGTTATTTATTGTCTATGGCCGTTTGGAGCTCCGCTTCGTACTTGCATCAGTGAAATGCTGGAAAGGGTATTAAGAGGCGAATGGTCGTAACATATATATATATATATATATATATATATATATATATATATATATATATATATATATATATATATATATATATATATCCATATATACATATTCATATACATTACATATACACGTACATATGAACGTATGTATACTGTATATATATGCATATATATATATATATATATATATATGCATATATGAGAGAGAGAGAGAGAGAGAGAGAGAGAGAGAGAGAGAGAGAGAGAGAGAGAGAGAGAGAGAGAGAGAGAGAGAGAGAGAGAGAGAATGCAACTGGAATCTATATGCTGATAGAGTATCTTCTTCAATCGCGATTTATTTTCTAATTGGTACTGAACCCTAGTGATGTTCGACTTCTAGAAGAAAAGCATATCTCTCATTAGTATGCGACTTGTTAGTGTAACTAGAATTAGCTGATGCTTGTAGCTGTCAGACGGCTATCATTCCCGCACTACATAAGCTTCCCCTGATAAGTCCTTTGCCTACACACTAACCTTTCCATGAAGATTTATTGGGGTTACTCAGGTCGTTAGAAAAGGAGGGGATTTTTATGACTTGTGCTTGTCAGTCATTCTGTCGCCTTTTCCCATTTTTTGTGGGCATCGTTTCTCTGAGGTAGATATGTTTAAGCGCTTTGTTCAGTAATATATTTTGTGTGTAGGTTTGATTTTAAATAATGCCAATCAGAATCGCGATTACCTTACGATTTCGTCCCACCCAAAAATAATTAGGTGTGTTTGCCTTAGCCTTATTGATGTACGAAGATCGGCTA
The DNA here is from genome assembly GCF_036898095.1 of Palaemon carinicauda. NCBI lineage: Eukaryota > Metazoa > Arthropoda > Malacostraca > Decapoda > Palaemonidae > Palaemon > Palaemon carinicauda. Next base: position 11,687,448 of record NC_090765.1, on the reverse strand, counting down.
TCCCTTTAGTTAAGGACGCGTTCTAGATATCGAAAAAGGTATCTGGAGGATTTTAAATTGTTGTACTGAGATAGTTGAATGCCATATGATACAGAAGTGGATAACAGCTTTAACTAAGATTGGTATAATTTTGATTTGCACTTTTAAAAATTAAATGTTTATACTTCTTTAAGAAAAGATTGTGCTAAGGTTTTATTTCTGAAATGTACCTGGATTACTGTAATTCTATAGGGCCCATTAAATATTTTGTCTCGCTGAACTTTTGGCTTAAAATTATCGGTTTTGAATTTGAAGAGAAAAAATTAATAATGGACATATAAACATGTGTGTGTGTGTGTATATGTATATATATATATATATATATATATATATATATATATATATATATATATATATATATATATATATATATATAATATATATATATATATATATATATATATATATATATATATATATATATATGGTTGTGTGTGTGTTCATGTGTATATAAATGTATGTATATATATATATATATATATATATATATATATATATATATATATATATATATATATATATATATATATATATATATATATATATATATATATATATATATATATATATATATCTTTTTCTAGCAATTGCTTGCTTTAAAAAAAAAAGTCTGTACTACTACAATTCATAGTTTAGCTGTTGAAATTTGTATGAATCTCCTAAATAGATAATCCTTAACTACATTATCTGCCTCTTGCACATAAACGCTCACTTATATTAACTTTGATATTTCACGAATTCTCCTTTCATTGACGACATTCTCCTAAACCTTCATTTTTATAACTGATATCATATCATTAAGTACTACTGGATAATTTAATCTGTTAGTTCAATGGAACTCTCTACTAAAAAGTTTTTTTCTGAAATTTGGAATGAGGAAAGAAGCTTTTCTTCATCATTATTTTGATTTTCTTTTACTATCTCTTCGTCCCCTGTTTTAATTAACGATATTATTTTAAATGAAAGTATTTTATTCAGTAAAGAAATTATCTGATTTTCATTGTAATAATTATTAGAAGTCACATGCTGCACGTGTTCATTAGATAAAACGCTAATATTACGAAAAAAATTATTGGAAAACAGAATATAAGTAGAATAAAACGAAAATATAAAAAATTGCCATCAGTATGGACTAAGTCCCTTTGGCAAGAACGAAACGGTGAACTACACATATTGACGAATTCTTGGACAGCCTTATGTCTCAGGCTGCTCACGCATTCTTGAAAAGTTTTTGGCTCCTCTGGGGAGCACCCTTCGTAGAGAACCACTGAGAGAGATCAACT
>NC_090765.1:11676126-11681126 GCF_036898095.1 Palaemon carinicauda | reverse complement strand
TACGGTATATGTTTATATGTATGTGTATAATATAAGTATCAACAACAACATCAAATACAGGCGTTTCTAGTCCACTGCAGGACAAAGACCTGTCATGTCCTTATTCATGTCTGTGGTTTGGCCAGTGCTCATCACCATCCTAGCCAACTGCTGATAGGTGATGGTGGGAAACCAACCTAGTATGGCTGACCCTGTCTTGTACAGCCTTGCTAATCATGGCGATGCTTAAACCTTCTCATTATACGTTAAGGTATATATATATATATATATATATATATATATATATATATATATATATATATATATATATATATATATGCCCCCTGTGGCCGCGGGAGCATATAAAAATTAGAATAACGCCAACGTTATCCCTGTTTGTCGTAAGAGGCGACTAAAAGGGAAGGGACGAGGGGGCTGGGAACCCCCTCTCCTGTATCTACATCCTGTGAGACATCAACAAAGAGATGGAGCTGGGGGGAGAGTGACTGCTCCCGCACTTTAGTTTTGGGGTGTTTGAATGTGCGTGGATGTAGTGCGATAGAGAGTAAAAGATGTGAAATTGGAAGTATGTTTAGGAATAGAAGGATGGATGTATTGGCCTTGTGTGAGACGAAGATAAAAGGAAAAGGTGAAGTGATGTTTGGTGAAATATCTGGTAGAGTGTCTGGGATTGAAAGGGGAAGAGCGAGAGAGGGTGTGGCTTTGTTGCTGAGTGAATGGATGACAGGTAAAGTAGTGGAATGGAAGGAGATATCATCTAGGTTAATGTGGGTAAGGGTTAGGTTGGCAAGGGAATGTTGGGCGTTTGTCAGTGCGTATGGGCCAGGTAGTGAGAAAAGTGAAGAAGAGCGGAATGAGTTCTGGAATGAATTAACTAGGTGTGTAGAAGGACTGGGTAGAAGGAATTATGTAGTTGTCAAGGGTGATTTAAATGCTAGAGTGGGTGCTGGAGAGGTAGAAGGTGTCATTGGGAAGTATGGCGTACCAGGTGAAAATGAGAGTGGTGAGAGACTGGTGGATATGTGTGTTGAGCCAGAGATGGTGATAAGTAATAGCTTTTTCAAAAAGAAAGATAAAAATAAGTATACATGGGTAAGAGTGGCAAATGGAAGAGTAGTAGAAAGGGCATTAATGGATTATGTATTGATAACTAAAAGAATGTTTGGAAGATTGAAAGACGTGCACGTGTTTAGGGGTATGGCTAACGGTATGTCTGATCATTTTTTAGTGGAAGGAAAATTAGTTGTAGCAAAAGAGTGGGGGAATAGAGTAGGTGAATGTAAAAGGGAGCTAGTGAGGGTTGAAGAGCTAATAAAACCGGGGGTAAAAAGTAAATATCAGGAAAGGTTGAAAATGACATATGACGAAGTGAAAGTAAGAGAAACTGGCAATTTAGAGGAGGAGTGGAAGTTAGTAAAAGAAAATTTTGTTGGGATTGCAAGTGATGTGTGTGGCAAGAAGGTTGTTGGAGGCAGCATGCGGAAGGGCAGTGACTGGTGGAATGAAGGAGTGAAGGTAAAAGTGGAAGAGAAAAGAGGGCTTTTGAAGAATGGCTGCAGAGTAATAGTGTATAGAAGTATGAAAAATATAAAGAGAAAAATTTGGAAGTAAAGCGCAAGATACGTGAGGTAAAGAGGACAGCTGACCTGAGGTGGGGTCAGGGATTGGGTCATTCATATGAAGAGAATAAGAAGAAGTTTTGGAAAGAAGTGAAGAGAGTAAGGAAGGCTGGCTCAAGAATTGAAGAGACAGTGAAAGATGGAAATGGGAGGTTGTTAAAAGGAGAGGAGGCAAGGAAAAGGTGGGCGGAATATTTTGAAAGTTTACTGAATGTTGAGGATAATAGGGAGGCAGATATAATTGCTGTTGCAGGTGTTGAGGTGCCAGTGATGGGAGATGAGAATGAGAGAGAGATTACAATAGATGAAGTGAGGAGAGCACTAGATGAAACGAGAGTAGGAAGAGCGTCTGGTATGGATGGTGTGAGAGCTGAGATGTTGAAGGAAGGGGGTGTGACTGTACTTGAATGGTTGCTGAGATTGTTTAATATGTGTTTTGCGTTGTCAATGGTACCAGTAGATTGGGTTTGTGCATGTATTGTACCACTATATAAGGGTAAGGGAGATGTGCATGAGTGTTGTAATTCAAGAGTTATTAGTTTGTTAAGCGTAGTTGGAAAAGTGTATGGTAGAGTAATGATTAATAGGATCAAGGATAAAACAGAGAATGCAATCTTAGAAATGCAGGGTGGTTTTAGAAGAGGTAGGGCTTGTATGAATCAGATTTTTACAGTAAGGCAGATATGCGAGAAATATTTAGCAAAAGGTAAGGAGGTGTATGTTGCGTTTATGGATCTGGAGAAAACGTATGATAGAGTTGATAGGGAAGCAATGTGGAATGTGACGAGGTTATATGGAATTGATGGAAAGTTGTTGCAAGCAGTGAAAAGTTCTACAAAGGTAGTAAAGCATGTGTTAGGATAGAAAATGAAGTGAGTGATTGGTTTCCAGTGAGAGTGGGGCTGAGACAGGGATGTGTGATGTCACCGTGGTTGTTTAACTAGTTTGTTGATGGGGTGATGAGAGAGGTGAATGCTCGAGTGCTTGGACGAGGATTAAAACTGGTAGATGAGAATGACCATGAATGGCAGGTAAGTCAGTTGTTTTTTTTGCGGATGATACTGTACTGGTTGCAGACACAGGAGAGAAGCTTGGCCGATTAGTGACAGAATTTGGAAGAGTTTGTGAGAGAAGGAAGTTGAGTGTTAATGTGGGTAAGAGTAAGGTTATGAGATGTACGAGAAGGGAAGGTGGTGCAAGGTTGAATGTCATGTTGAATGGAGAGTTACTTAAGGAAGTGGATCAGTTTAAGTACTTGGGGTCTGTTGTTGCAGCAAATGGTGGAGTGGAAGCAGATGTACGTCAGAGAGTGAATGAAGGTTGCAAAGTGGTGGGGGCAGTTAAGGGAGTAGTAAAAAATAGAGGGTTGGGCATGAATGTAAAAAGAGTTCTATATGAGAAAGTGATTGTACCAACTGTGATGTATGGATCGGAGTTGTGGGGGAATGAAAGTGACGGAGAGACAGAAATTGAATGTGTTTGAGATGAAGTGTCTAAGGAGTATGGCTGGTGTATCTCGAGTAGAAGAACGGGTGTAAGAAATGAGTTAGCAGCTAGAGTGGATATGAATGTGTTGAGGTGGTTTGGCCATGTTGAGAGAATGGAAACTGGCTGTCTGCTAAAGAAGGTGATGAATGCAAGAGTTGATGGGAGAAGTACAAGAGGAAGGCCAAGGTTTTGGGTGGATGGATGGAGTGAAGAAAGCTCTGGGTGATAGGAGGATAGATGTGAGAGGGGCAAGAAAGCGTGCTAGAAATAGGAATGAATGGCGAGCGATTGTGACGCAGTTCCGGTAGGCCCTGCTGCTGCCTCCGATGCCTTAGATGACCGCGGAGGTAGCAGCAGTAGGGGATTCAGCATTATGAAGCTTCATCTGTGGTAGATAATGTGGGAGGGTGGGCTGTGGCACCCTAGCAGTACTAGCTGAACTCGGTTGAGTCCCTTGTTAGGCTGGAGGAACGTAGAGAGTAGAGGTCCCCTCTTTTGTTTATTTCATTTGTTGATGTCGGCTACCCCCCAAAATTGGGGGAAGTGCCTTGGTATATGTATGTATGTATATGTGTGTGCATATATAATATATATATATATATATATATATATATATATATATATATATATATATATATATATATATATATCACTGCTTTGCCCCTTTGGTTCGATGAGGTTACCAGCCCATGTTTTATCCCAGTGATGTTGAAGAGGCTTATGCCCTGACTATGCAACATGCTCAGACATCTAAATATTAACCAAATTGCCAAAGTGAACGGTGCTTGACTTTTCTGATCGAACAATGAGTGGTACGCAAAAGGTTTACTACAAAAATGTTAATGTAAAAATGTGTATGTTTATATAGCTATTCAATGAATAATTGATCGAGTCATTTTAATTGAGAGTGAAATGAATGCCAGTGTAGGTATGGAGTGTTGATATGAAAGGAAGAATTCAGATTGGAAGGTCCAATTGCTCATGCTTGCAGTTGATACAATATTGATTTTGGATAGTGAAGATAGATGGAACTGACTATTGAAAGAATTCGAAAGAGTTTGTTAGAGGTCAAAGTTAAGAATGAATTTTAGCAAGAGTAATTTTATTAAGTATAAACTGAAACTAGCAAGGTAAAGTAATAGGTGTTTAAAACTAAATACTAGGATGAATCGTAGAATAAGCGGAGTGATGGTAGCAATATGTGTAAGGTAGAGTTGTTTAGCCAACTTTCCTGTTGGTGAGTAAAATGGTATTAAAGAAGTTTATTAACAATGAAACGAAACTGGGTGAATCTTTAGTTGAGCTGTGGGTATTGAAAATAAATAAAAAAATGATTTTAGATGTAGAGAACTTAGTGTAGCTTATGTGATAGGGAAATAATTAATAGGTATGAAATATGAAGGTATCAGCTTAACTAAAAGGGTCCATTATGTTATTTACAGATTGTTGAGTCCTATGGAAGGGATGGTAGATGGATGATAGGAGAAAGTGCATAATTTGAGTTTAAGAAGCGGGCTCAATTGACTTTTATCTCTCTTCGTGGCTAAATGCTATCGTCACTATCTGGCCAGCTTCCCGGACCAGGGTTCGATTCCGGCCGGTCAGAAGCTATTGTCTTTGGGTGGTTTCGCCTTAGAACTCTAATCCCGAGGTCGGTAAGAGAATCCAGGCATTAAGGTATTGAAATATATGCTAATTTGAATTTGAAAAACACGTCTAAATGTGCAAAATTTATCGCGCATGCATATATATATATATATATATATATATATATATATATATATATATATATATATATATATGTGTGTGTGTGTGTGTGTGTGTGTGTGTGTGTTTAGTTAGATAGATAGATACACACTAAAGTTGATCATTTGAAGTATGAGTTTGGTTGTG
>NC_090765.1:11596126-11666126 GCF_036898095.1 Palaemon carinicauda | reverse complement strand
GATTTGTATCGTATGGCCAGACCCATAATTTTGCGCGCGTCTGCTTGCAAACATTGCGTGGCTCGAGAGAATATTTTTCGCATCACGGAGCTGTTCACTTAAATGTGAAGTGAAAATTAGTCTCATTTAGGTCTTGAATTTTTCAGATGTTTTCATCATGGTCGGAACTTGTCTGGTTATATTTAGAAACTATGCGGAAATATTTAATGCTGTGGAGATGTCTGCTCTTCCTGTTTCCATTCTCGACCTCTTCAATTTTTAATTCCTTAGTATATTATTGGTAACCGTCTTTTTCCACTTCCCTGTGCATAACCACTGACATTGAAACGCCAAATTAGGGGAAGAATTAGAATCAGTACATTTCACAGTTCCCTGTCAATAGTTTTTTTTCTTCACTTAAGTTTTTTATTCCTTGTTTCAGCAAGCATTTCAAGTAGAGAAATATACGCTTTAATTTTCCTTTCATTTCCGCTTTATTTAATTCAACTTTTTTCTTAAACTCCGTTCATCGACTTCGGAAATATTTACCGTCAGTTAGAACAAAACACACTTCAGTCTTCAGGAAGGTGCTCGTTGTAACTAGGTAACCCACCCATAAAGCGTAGGAGTAGAAATACCAAGAAGAAAAAAAATAATAGCTTCACAAATCGAAAACCTTCCAAGTTTAAAATTAGTTACACATTAAAATGAGCCATGGGAAACCAAGTTGAGAATTGCTACGTAAATCTAAAGGTTGATCTGGCCACCCCTCTCTCCCTCCTCTCTCTCTCTCTCTCTCTCTCTCTCTCTCTCTCTCTCTCTCTCTCTCTCTCTCTCTCGCTGATGGGTGGAGATATGCTACGCTGTGAGAAAGAGCAAAAGATTTGAACTGAATTTTTTTTTAATATCAATCAATGCTTTTATTGCAGTTATGTCATATATATATAGATATATATATATATATATATATATATATATATATATATATATATATGTGTGTGTATATATATATATATATATATATATATATATATATATATATAATATATTATATATACAGTATATATATATATATATATATATATATATATATATATATATATATATAATATATTATATATATATATATATATATAGAGAGAGAGAGAGAGAGAGAGAGAGAGAGAGAGAGAGAGAGAGAGAGAGAGAGAGATATTAGGTTGACCAGGGCACCAGCCACCCGTTGAGATACTACCGCTAGAGGGTTATTGAATCCTTTGACTGGCCAGACAGTAATACATTGGATCCTTTCTCTGGTTACGGTTCATTCTGTCTTTGCCTACACATGCACAAAATAGTCTGGCATATTCTTTCCAAAATCTCCTCTGTCCTCATAAACCTGACAACACTAAGATTTTCCAAAAAATTCTTCACTCAAGGGGTTATCTACTGCACTATAATTGATCAGTGGATACTTTCCTCTCGGTAAGAGACTCTTTAGCTATGGTAAGCCGCTCTTCTAGGACACTCCAAAATCAAATAGCTGTTCTCTTGTCTTGGATTGTGCCATAGCCTCTGTACCATGGCCTTCCACTGTCTTGGATTAGAGTTCTCTTGCTTGAGGGTACACTCGGGCTCCCTGTTCTATCTTATTTATGTTTCCCTTGTTTTTTTTTTTTTAAGTTTCTATAGTTTATATACGAAAGATCTGATTTAACGTTGTTACTTTTCTTAGAATATTCTATTTTGTTTGTATTACTTGTCTTGTAATGTATTCATTTCCTTGTTTTCTTTCCGTACTTGACTATTTTTCTCTGTTGGAGTCTTTGGTCTTGTAGCATATTGTTTTTCCAACTAGGGTTGTAGCTTATCTTTCTAGTGTCACCTTGACCCATAGTTGCACTCACTCTTTAGTCTTCAGTTATGCCTCTGTTCCCGGTACCTTTCTTACATCTTGCTGTTCAACCACTATTCGATTTTACTTTATAGTGCAACTGCATGCTTGATCTTCTTCGACGTATTTGCGTTGAATTGCTTTCCTGGCCCGAGTGCTGAGCCATATGGCCTAAATACCATAAATGCTATCAAATACCTGAAAATATATACCCTAAAACAAGATTTCTGGGCTCGAACCTGTGCCGCCCAGTGAATAAGCTCCATTTAGCACTTATTCTTAGGTAATTTACTGCTAAATATACCAGAGAAAAAATGTAAAGGAGTGCTAGGTTAACTAGCTCGCTCACCTATTGGTGTCGGTATAAAATTGGGCGTATAATCCAGAGGTCCCGCACTATTTAGATTCATCCACGACAAAGACCCCAATAGAGGAGAGCCGTTCAACCTCACTCGGCACCACCAACTCTGCATCCGCTCAGAACCCAACTCCTTTTAGCACGCCTGTGTTGTAACCCGCTTTTTTGTTGTGCTCTCGTATTTCGCTTATTTTCCACTGGATTATGGCTTCTTCGTCGGTTTCCCAGGAGATACCGTCTAAGTTAAGTACCAAGCTATGTTTTGCTGTGTTTTGAGCATTCTAGATCGTTTAATATTTAAATTATAGGAGTTTATTCTCTTCGTTCATATCGATCTTGCTTGATTCCGCTTACAGTTGATACTCCTGTTTTGAGAGCTTTTAGTTTCACTCGCGGTGTTACTATGTGTATTATTTTTATTATTAATTAAATGTTATTTGTTATTGTGGATATTCATTATTTAGCGTTTAGAATCCTCGTGGTTCATTTTTAGGGGCGATATCAGTTACGTATCGTTATGGCTTGCCGACCTTGTTACTAGGCGGCAATTTTATTTTATAAGTCATCAGGTGTGTCCTTTGTGATTTATTTATTATGTTGCATGCCTTGCCCTAAATTTTTTATGTGTATATTTATATAATTTTTCAACGCTATTACTATTATAATGAATATTTGTGCTATTACTCCGTTTGATCTGTCTGGTTGGGGATCGTCAGTTGGTAGCCCTGCTGCTCCGTATCACGTGATCCTCCCCCAAGCTCCCCCTCTCGCTAGGTGGGCGGCTAGGCTCTCTCTCCCCCCTCCCCTAGGGGACCGTCGCCTTCCCTCCTTTTAGAGGGGGTAGTTCAGTGTTTATGGACTTTGTCCTCCGGGTATCCCGGCGGGTTCGTCTCTGTCTAGACGGGTTGGCCACCGGTCAACAGAGTTGGATCCCGGTGCACCCTATTTTATATTCACTTATCACACTTTTATTATGTTATACGAAACCCTCCGGGTTCGGTTGGCGGTTCTTATCTACAGTTCCGCCCCCCTATTAATTTATAACAGTTCCTATGATTATATATGATTATATATATATGACAGATTACTATTTCGGAGTTCCTATATGGATTGTTTATGGATATACTTTTATTTCCCGGCCCGGGGCTTAACCTCGCCCCGGGAAATCAGACACTATGTGTCTTAATCCTTTGTTGCATCCTTTTTATGCTACCGGCTCGACCGGAATGGATAGCTATACTCTAGTCTTAAGTTAGACTTATGTTTAGGGCCGGGTCCTCCGGACCCGCCCCTACTTAAGAGTATTACAGTTAAGTTCTAGTCTTAAGTTAGACTTATGTTTAGGCCCGGGTCCTCCGGACCCGCCCCTACTTAAGAGAATTACAGTTTCTCATATACTATTCTTTTTATAGATGGTGCATTGTCAGACGACGGCCTGTGCGGCTGTTCTGCATCAGCCTTGTGGGCATACCGTATGTCGGTCTCACGCCCTCTGCGGGGTTCAGCTGGAGGACATCGTGGTCTGGCACCCTGATAACTGTATGGTCTGTTTTGACCTCATCACCACCCTTGGATCTGACTCGGTGAGTCCTGTTGGCTATGTTGCCTTCTTATTTATCTTACCTTTTTTAGTATACATACACTATTTAGTAAGATTTCTATGGTCTTGAAGGACCACTGGGAGTCTGCCTTTTTATAATTCCCACTATTATTTCAGGCATCCCCGGAGCAAAAGTCTGCGGCCCGGGCCACACTGAAAGTGTGGGTTGGTGGTTTTGCCCGAAACGTCAAATCCAAGCAGCCTTACGTCCTATCCGAAGACTATTGTGCCATGGTCTATCCTAACGCCAAGTCTTCAGCCGCTGTGGCTAGGCATGTTGCAGCTCCCATCATTGCCCACATTGATGCCACCATAGGGGGGTTTATTGATCAAGATCAAGATCCGTCGGATGCCCCCGGAGATCTGGAAGACAATGTTGCTTCCATGAACCTGGACGTCGAACCCATGTTATTGGATGATCCGGACGCAGGTAGGGTGATAAGTGAGGCAGGTGTTACCGGCGCTGAGATTCCTATCCTCAGCCCCGCTCTTTCTTCTTCTTCTGATCGCTCTTCCTTTCATGGTTTTTCTGGGGATCGTGATTCGTCTCAACGATCACACCTGGTTCCCCCCAAGGATAAGTCTACATCTAGAACCTTACCTAAAGCTCGTAAGCCTCACAAGGCTTCCCATAGTTCTAAGCTGAATACAAACCCGTCATCTAAGGCTTCCGGCTCCTCCTCTAAGTCTTACGACCCGGGAGTACAATCCGCCACTCCTGCTCCTAGCCCGGGCCTTTCCGAGTCAGCCATGCTTCGCATTGTGTCGGAGATGCAAGCTAAGTTGGTGTCGGAAATGCAGGCCAAGATGGACACGATGTTCTCTAACATCGGCCAGAGACTTGGGGCATTAGAGCAAGGTGCTCTGGAGCGAGTCCAAAGCTCTCTCATCCCGGATGCCTCTAAGCTCCCGCCGTTTACCAAGAATAATCCTTGGCGCATGGCTCTTCATTCTCCGTTCTCAGACGGAATGTTAACTTTGGAAGGTCTTGGCACTCGTCCTCTAGAGGACTTTGAATTCTTTCCTCCTGGTCTGGCATTTCCATTTCATGGTTATGCCAGGCTTACCGAGGAAGCTCTGGTTCGGCTAGATAAGGTCCCCAAAGAGACCGTCATCTTCCCAAAAGAACAAGCCCAATCTGTTTGGGCTAGGTTCCTGAACGACATTGGTTGCACCAACACCATGTTGACGCCGTATAAGAGTTCCTTCACAATGTTTTTAATGGATAAAAACACCGTGACTCCATGCGTCAATAAGGTAGCAGAGCTTGCTTTCCAATATGCTCTGGAGGAGAAGCCCTTGCCTCCCATCCGAGAGGTGGATCCGATCTCCCTCCTTCTTCCTTCTGGCATTGAGTGTTGGGACAATGTCCATACCACTTTTACCTCTGGCAAGCTATCAGCGGACTGTGCCTCAGTTTTGTTTAGTGAGCGGCTTCCCCGTCTCCCGGAATCCCTCATTAAACAGGAGTATGATTCCCGCCTACGTGTTGGTCGAACTCTGAACTCGGCCACATCCACGGAGTCGATAGCCTTGACTTATGATACTGAGAGTATCTTTAAGTCTCTCAATAAGGCTACGTTGCAGTCATTGTATTATGATCTTTATGACTTCACTATTGCTAAACGTAGGTGTCGCAAACACGTCCTGGCTGAGGCGACTATTAGGCACGAGCCTAATAAGCTTATCCGGTCCTCCTGCTGGGGTTCAAATCTCTTCCCTGAGGATCTTGTAGAGGAAGTCTTGGCAGAGGCCACTAGAGTCAATCAGAGCCTTAAAACCCGTTGGGGTTTGACTCCTAAACGAAAATATGACCCCGCAAATTACCAAGCCCGGGGTAGGAAGAAGCTCCGCCCGTATACCTCCACCCAGTTCAGGCAACAGCAGAGTAGTTCGTCCAATTTCCGACTGCCTCTTCCTCCATCTCCCGTTGCTCCTGCACAGCCTTCCACCTCTCGGGCTCCTTCGGACGACTATGTCATCGTTCTGCTCCCTAAGAGCCAGCTTTCCGGTGCCTCCACCACTTCTCCTGCCTTTAACCAGTCTTATGAGGCTCATAGCTCTTCCCAGAGTTATAACAGAGGTAGAGGCTTCCACCGTGGTTCAAACCAGAACAGAGGTAGAGGAAGAGTCTTTCGCAAGGGAAAGAACTTCCGAGGCGGACGTGGAGGCAACTCCTCAAGCCAATGCTGAGGTGCAGCAGGTAGGGGGGAGGCTTTATGCCTTCCGCAACAAATGGAGGTTCAGTCCCTGGGCTTTCAGTATCATCTCCAAGGGACTGGGGTGGAGTTGGATTCAAGGGCCTCCTCCTCCGAACAAATTTCATCAACATTCCACTCCGGACCTAGTCGAATTTGTCCAGGATCTGTTACAAAAGAACGCCATACAAGAAACGAAACACCTGAAGTTTCAGGGTCGGCTGTTCAGTGTCCCGAAGAAGGATTCAGACAAGAGAAGAGTGATTCTAGACCTATCCCTTCTCAACTTGTCCATTCAATGCGACAAGTTTCGAATGCTTACCGTCTCGCAGGTGCGGACCTTACTTCCCCGTGGGGCCGTCACCACCTCTATCGATCTTACAGACGCCTATTATCACGTCCCGATAGCGAGACACTTCCGTCCGTATCTAGGCTTCCGCCTAGGGGACAAAAATTACTCCTTCAAGGTGATGCCTTTCGGGCTCAATATCGCCCCAAGGATCTTCACAAAGTTAGCAGAAGTCGCTGTTCAGGAACTCAGAAATCAAGGGATTCAAGTAGTAGCCTATCTGGACGACTGGCTCATTTGGTCAGACACCTCCCAAAATTGCATAAAAGCCACTCACAGAGTCATCCAATATCTTCAATCTCTAGGCTTCCAGATCAACTTCAAGAAGTCCCGTCTTCTTCCGAAATCAAAGTTCCAATGGCTCGGCCTGCAATGGGATCTTATATCTCATACTCTGTGTCTTCCCAAACCCAAGAGGTTAGAGATTGCAAGGAACACCAAACGCTTTCTCAAAGACAAAGTAAGTTCCAGACGACTCCAAGAGAGGATTCTGGGGTCCCTTCAATTTGCCTCAGTGACGGATCTACTTCTGAAGGCAAAATTGAAAGATATCAATCGTGTCTGGCGTTCGAGGGCGAACCGGAAGCTCCGGGACAGGAAAGTCCGCCTTCCTCCCATTCTACGGGAAAGACTTCTTCCTTGGACAAGAGCCAACAATCTGTCAAAGTCAGTTCCCCTTCGATTTCCGCCTCCGAAGTTAATCATTCACACGGACGCATCCCTATCAGGTTGGGGCGGCTATTCTCAGCTCAGGGAAGTTCAAGGTCTTTGGTCTCCCTTATTCCGCCAATTTCACATCAATGTGCTGAAGGCCATGGCAGTTCTTCTAACCCTGAAACGTCTCGCTCTACCCAAGAGACAACACCTTCGTCTGGTCCTCGACAGCGAAGTGGTGGTCCGCTGCCTCAACAGAGGCGGGTCAAAATCAGGGCCTCTGAACCATGTTCTAGTAGCCATATTCTCCCTAACAGCCTCGAACCGTTGGCATCTTTCAGCTGTCCACCTGGCGGGAGTCCGAAACGTAGTGGCAGACGCCTTGTCCCGGACCTCCCCTTTAGAATCGGAATGGTCACTCGATCTAAAGTCATTCCGGTGGATTCTCTCTCGGGTTCCCGGTCTCCAAGTGGACCTCTTCGCCACGGAATCCAACCACAAATTGAGAGTATATGTGGCTCCCAATCTAGACCCTCAGGCTTACGCCACAGACGCCATGTCACAGAATTGGGACATCTGGGAAAGGATTTATCTCTTTCCCCCGGTGAATCTTTTACTGAAAGTCCTAGACAAACTGAGATCCTTCAAGGGACAAGTAGCCTTGGTCGCACCCAACTGGCCCAAGAGCAACTGGTATCCTCTCCTGCGAGAGTTGAGACTATATCCTCACCCGATACCCAATCCTGTTCTGTCTCAGATAGTACAAACACGCGTTGTGTACGCTTTCTCAAACATTCAGAGCGCCCTAACTTTATGGACTTCATGAAGTTTGCGGCCATGCATGGTGCCAATATCGATCCTCAAAACACCCTGTTCCTAGAATCAGATAAACGGGATTCCACCATCCGCCAATATGATTCTGCAGTTAAAAAGTTGGCAAAATTTTTGGTAGACTCAGACGTGCACTGTATGAACTTGAATCTTACAGTCACTTTCTTTAGAACTTTATTAGAATCAGGTCTGGCAGCCAATACTATCACCACTATTAAATCTGCTTTGAAAAAGATCTTCCTAGTGGGTTTTAACATAGACTTAACCGACTCTTTGTTAGCTTCAATTCCGAAAGCCTGTGCCAGACTGAAACCGGTTACTCGTCCTACCCCGGTGACCTGGTTCCTTAATGATGTACTCAAATTGGCTTCTGATACCATTAACAGTTCTTGTGATTACATTCCCCTTCTCAGGAAAACACTTTTCCTGGTGAGCTTGGCTTCCGGGGCAAGAATTTCTGAACTGGCAGCCTTGTCGAGAGACCCGGGTCATATTGAGTTCCTTCCTTCGGGAGAGGTCCTTCTTTCACCTAACAAATTCTTTTTGGCTAAGAACGAAGACCCTCAGAACAGATGGTCCTCCTGGAAAATTGTTCCCCTCACGCAAGATCCGTCTCTGTGCCCTGTTACTACTCTTAGGTCTTATTTATCCCGGACCTCCTCTAACTCCTCGGGGCCTCTATTCATTAGAGAACAAGGTGGTACCATTACCATTAAAGGGATCAGGCAACAAATTTTGTATTTTATTAAACAAGCTAGCCCTGACTCTTTTCCTCTTGCACATGATATCAGAGCGGTTGCTACTTCGGTGAACTTTTTTCACCACATGAATTTTACGGACCTTTCCAGGTATACAGGGTGGAAATCACCGTCAGTGTTCAAGAAACACTACCTTAAACATTTGGAAGCCCTAAAATTTTCTACAGTAGCTGCAGGGAGCATAGTTACTCCCAGGTAACTCACATGTTAATTCCTGGTCATTTTATCTCTCCCCCTTACCTGCCTCATTTATACCCTATTTGTATTCGTTGGTTTCGCACCTGAATACTATTATTATATTTGTAAATCTTTAACTCCTGAGTATCTGTATATATTATCACTCACGGCATTATTATACCTTACCTTATTTGTCAGTTGTTCTACCAAGTGGATTTATGTTCCTTTTAAGACACCCTTATAATTGTTTTTTGGCACTAATCTCTGATTAAAGCATCTTGTATTTTCCTTACGCTTATGTTTTTCCTTTATTTTGCAAGTTTGGTGACATTTCTCTTATATAGATTCACTGGGCGGCACAGGTTCGAGCCCAGAAAAGGGATTTTGACGTAGGAAAAATCTATTTCTGGGCGAGGGACCTGTGCCGCCCAGTGAACCCTCCCAGCTCCTCTCCCTTGGAGTCCCCAAACTTTGGGTGCTAAGGAGTTGGGTTCTGAGCGGATGTAGAGTTGGTGGTGCCGAGTGAGGTTGAACGGCTCTCCTCTATTGGGGTCTTTGTCGTGGATGAATCTAAATAGTGCGGGACCTCTGGATTATACGCCCAATTTTATACCGACACCAATAGGTGAGCGAGCTAGTTAACCTAGCACTCCTTTACATTTTTTCTCTGGTATATTTAGCAGTAAATTACCTAAGAATAAGTGCTAAATGGAGCTTATTCACTGGGCGGCACAGGTCCCTCGCCCAGAAATAGATTTTTCCTACGTCAAAATCCCTTTATTTTAGAATATCAAATTTTTACCTTACTGTTTTCCTTAAAGTGGACGTTATTGCATCAGTTTCGTGGTTTTGGGCATGTTTAATTTTGAAAATAATTCACAATTTGACGTACAGAAATAGAATTTTTAGTTTGTTTTTTCTACATAAGTAGTAGATCTCAAAGAGTTGTTGTTGATGGGCACCATAGTGAGTACAGGAATGTGATATCCGGTGTTCCACAGGGTAGTGTTCTTGGGCCATTACTTTTCATACTATATACACATGACATGTGGTTTGGCCTAGAAAATAAGCTTGTTGCATATGCAGATGATGCTACTCTCTTTGCATCAATTCCATCCCCTGAATGTAGATCTGGGGTTGGTGAATCCCTTAATAGAGATTTAGCTAAAATTAGTGCATGGTGCAAATTATGGGGTATGAAGTTGAATCCTAACAAAACTCAAAGTATGATTGTAAGTAGGTCAAGGACGGTGGCTCCTCAACATCCGGATCTCAGTATTGATAATGTTTCTTTAAATTTGTATGACTCTTTCAAAATTTTAGGCGTGATTCTTGACAGCAAATTTACTTTTGAGAAACATATAAGGTCTGTGTCTTCTTCAATTGCACGAAAAATTGGCTTATTGAGAAAGTCTTTTAAGATATTCGGTGATCAATCTATTCTGAAGAAGTGTTTTAATTCTTTTATTCTACCTTGTTTTGAGTATTGTTCTCCGGTCTGGTCTTCAGCTGCTGATTCTCATCTTAATTTGTTGGACAGAAACTTACGGTCTATTAAATTTCTTATTCCTGATCTAGATATTAATCTCTGGCACCGTCGATCAATTAGTTCATTATGCATGTTGCATAAGATTTTTCATAACTCTGACCATCCTTTACATTCAGATCTCCCTGGACAATTCTATCCTGTTCGTAATACTAGGCAGGCAGTTAATTCTAATAGCCAGGCCTTCTCCATCATAAGACTCAATACTACGCAGTACTCTAGAAGTTTTATTCCAGCTGTTACCAAGTTGTGGAATGATCTTCCTAATCGGGTTGTTGAATCAGTAGAACTTCAAAAGTTCAAAGTTGGAGCAAATGCTTTTTTGTTGACCAGACGGACATGAGTCTTTTTATAGTTTATATATGACATTTTTGTTGTTGACGTTGTTAATAGTTTATATATGATATATCTCTTTTGACATTACTTTTTTTAGAATGATTTATTGTTAATTTGTTTTCTTCAGTTATTTATTTCCTTATTTCCTTTCCTCACTGGGCTATTTTTCCCTATTGGAGCCCTTGGGCTTATAGCATCTTGCTTTTCCAATTAGGGTTGTAGCTTGGATAGTAATAATAGTAATAATAATAATAATAATAATAATAATAATAATAATAAAACAGTATCGGAACTGTGTTGAGTAACTAGATCAATAATCAGGAGTTATGAAAATAAAAGAGATATAATATTCTTATCACTGTGTTTTCGAATAATGCAATAATTTTTTTCCAAATATGTTCATCGTGTTCTTCGATGAGAAATGTGATAGACTTTGAAAGTATCTGGGCCACTGGATGTATTTACGAATGGGTAAATTTATCAGCAGCTCTATATATCTCTTATAGCAACATAATTCTCTATAACATATCTTCCCCATCATTTGCAATATTGGCCGAATGGCTATAAAACGTTATAGCATTGGGTCTCCTTTTCTCAGCTACCGATAGGCTGCTATTCTAAATCGCTGCCTGAACGATGAATCTTTGTAAGCGCTTTTTAGGAATCTAGAATACGGTGTGTGCGTGTCCTCGCCTATGGTTCTCTTCACATCCCGCGTCAAGAATCACTTCGCCTTTATCCTAGATTTTATGCAAAGCTTATGGTACCCGGCGAATGTAGAATAAATGGGAGATAGCCTTCTAGATTCGCCGTTATTTATTGGTCTATTTGGCTTATTTGATGGCTAGCAACGCTGCATATGGGGATTGCCTCATTTTATGCAAGTAAACATTGCCGGCGTGACTGGAATATCCTCCGTAGCCAAAATGCTTGCCAAATTGGGAGATTCAATTTGGCTCTTTGGTTTTTCCTCATTTTTTTTCTTTCATGTATTTATTTATTTTTTACGGGTTGCAAATTTTCAGTGCCGGGGTCTGGCCTAAAGGGCCAGACAATTTTATAAAGTAAGAAAAAAATATATTTAGTCATTAAGAGATTAATAAATTTCCTTTACTGTAGCTAATTGGCCTTTGTGTGCCGTGCTTGCCTTACACTCACATTGTATTTGTTATAAAGCTCGAGTTCATTTGTATCTATACGGTTGATTAAACATTTTGGTGTTTGGGCAAAATATACCAGTCAATTAGAGTTATGAATATAAGCATTGAACGGTATATCCCATCTTAGAAAAGTTAGCAATTTTTGAATTGTGTTTAGGTTTTATATCCTTTGTTTCTGAAATCTCTCTCATATTTTATATACTTTGATGTTATTTAAAGACATGAATTAGAAACTTAGTATAATAATTGGAATGTGATAACTAAAAATGTGAAATATTTTTGACATCAATTTAGACTAGTATTAATCATACAAGAAGCTTTAGAATGAGCGAAAAATAAGTCTAATCCTTAATTTATTTAAATCTTAATTTATTTTGACATGGCCCTCTGGGGATATCAGAACCAAACAGCGATGAGACGTTGTTCCCACATAAAAGTACGCCGTATAACATAAATATTTTTTCACCCAAGGAGTTAGCATCAGATTTTGTTTAGCGATATCAGTGGATAAAAAAAAAAATTGGCGAGATCGTGCATTAATTTCGCACATGCAACGTAACCGGCTTTGAAGTAAATCATCCATTTTGTATAATACGTGTATTTTCTATCATGTTTAAATTTTCAGTGTGCAGTGTATTTTCTTTCTTACCCAAAGACGTGTTGGTATGCAGGCATTTGCATGATGAGGTATTAGCTTTAGCCTGGTGCGAAAGTTAAGGAGGTTGGAATGAAAACATCCCGCTTTCGTAAAAATGAGAGAGAGAGAGAGAGAGAGAGAGAGAGAGAGAGAGAGAGAGAGAGAGAGAGAGAGAGAGAGAGAGAGAGAGAGAAGGGTTAATAACCATAGGAAAATGGAGAAATAAACTTAAAAATTTTCATAAAAAGGACTTTACCTTTTCTTTTCGTTCGCTGGAATTTTGTTGCCTTTACTCTCAACTGAATTTTAATCTCTGTATTATACTCAATATTATGATAAAATTTTCATATCGTGATCAGTGCTTTCAACAAAATACAACATGATTATTTAATTAGCCACACCGAAGATTTTTTCTTGGCTGCATCATGAAATGGTGTAGGCCTAGAAAAATTTGTTCGTTATGCCTGCCATGTAAAAATATAATGCGGTCGTATACATTGCTATTTCCTTATTCAGATTTGAAAGAAAACGATGCTGTTTACACGTATCTCTTAATGACGGGATCACCTAAATTTTGATATCTAATTAATATCACTTCAATAATCCACAACTTTTTTTCTTTATAAATATTACGCTATTCTGTCGCTGTAACTAGAATTTTCACTTACTCTTTTGTAACCTCTATTCTTCTTGTTTCCACAAGAGCTTAGCTAATACATCAATGAATGCGGTGTGCTCTCCCTGTTTAATTCCTACACTACTTCCTAATGCTCTTTTTTCGTCTGTACGGTCAGTGGAGGTATTGATCCCAATGGAGCAGTTTTAACTTGATATTGCAAGATTACTATATTTTCCCAGAGCCTCGTTCTCGGTTGTCGTAACATGGGTTATGGTGTAATTTTTTTGTTTTTATTTCGGAGTTAATGTACGTAAGAATGCAGTGATGCATGGAATTTAAATTAGCCTTGTACCGGAAATAATAGGTACTAGGCTGGCCAGGGCACCAACCACCCGTTAAGATGATACAACTAGAGAGTTATGGTGTCTTTTGACTGGCCAGACAGTACTACATTGGATCCTTCTCTCTGGTTATGGTTCATTTTCCCTTTGCCCACACAAACACCGAATAGTCTGTCCTATTCTTTTACACATTCTCCTCTGTCCTCATACACCTGACAATGCCCACACAAACACCGAATAGTCTGTCCTATTCTTTTACACATTCTCCTCTGTCTTCATACACCTGACAACACTGAGATTACCAAACAATTCTTTGCTGTAGGGGTGAATTACTGCAATGTATTTGCTCCGTGGCTGCTCTCCTTTTGGTAAGTGTAGAATAAACTTATTAGCTATGGTAAGCAGCTCTTCTTGGTGAAAGACACTCCAATAGCAAACCATGGTTCTCTAGTCTTGGGTAGTGCCATAGCCTCTGTACCGTGGTCTTCCACTGTCTTGAGGTAGAGTTCTTTTCCTTGGGGCTACACTCTGGCACGCTATTCTATCTTGTTTCTCTTTCTTTCTCTTGTTTGCTTGTAGTTTTTATAGCTTATATATGAGAGATCTAATTTATTGTTGCTACTTTTCTTGAAATATTTCATTTTGGTTGTTCATTATTTTTCCTGTAGTTTATTTATTTCCTTGTTTCTTTACCTCATAGGAGTATTTTCCCTGTTGGAGCCCTTGGGCTTATAGCATCCTGCTTTTCCAACTAGGGTTGTAGCTTAGCTACTATGAGATTCAGGGCCTCTGTAACACGGGTTTTTCGCAATAACTTTTTTTCTATGAATTTCTTAAATATAACGCTTATTCAGAATGCACATTATATCTACACATAAATTTTGACTATATTCTGCATTACGTAGGTTGAATAAATTTGGTACTTTATTAAGTAAAAGTGACGATTTTTGAAGACGGGCCAACTTACTCAGAGAAAAGGTTTCGAACGCACTCGTTACGTAACTTATGACGGCATTTCTTCTCTCTTTCTCGATCGATGATTGGTTATACGTAACGAAGGCTATACCTCTGCCAACAATAACACAAAAGTGTAAATAAAAGCAAAGCAGTACACCTTTATGAATTCTGAAACCTCTCCACTGAGAATTGTCATAATGAACAAACGAACAAAATATGTTAATAAATACAAAAACACTTCGATTATTTGTCTAACTCCCAAAATAAGTTTCCTAAGAAATTACAGTCTACTTTATAGCTCACAATCAGACTGACAAGGTGTAGGGAATAGTTGGTAATTTTCAAAAACGTAGTAGACAATCTTGATTTGATAACTGCTATATCCAATGTCAAGCAATTTTTATTTATTGTCTATCTACCGATCTATTTACTGTAAAATAAAAAAAAATAAAAAATAGCCGGTACTGTATTTTGCTTTAAACTTTCACCAATAATTATCGTCAGAATGATGACTTCATGAGGCTCCACCCACTTTAGCCTCGTTATAATTCTGGATAACACTGAAGGCTATCACGGGCATTGTTGGATCAGAAAATTAAAATTCTGGCTATAAAAACTTATTTCTCGAGTAGTTGTAAGAAGTGCTAAATGGTCCTCAAGGATCCCAGCAGTTGGCCTAAACGTTTAATTCATGTATACTACTGTTGCGGCACTGCTGCTACAGTAGTATTACTACGCTAGCACACATACTCCACCCACATTTATGTATCGTTCCGCCATTCATAAAGTCTGTGTCATTTTTTTTCACTGTGCAATAAGCCATGGCCTCCTCAGAATTTAAGTTTTATATTAGATGATAGGCTATTTCATTAAGCTGACAAATTTATTGCCGATGTTGAAGCTAAAGATAAAGTTTGGTATCATTCCTTCATTGCATTATCATCTTTACTACTATTTGTTTTGCTACATGTAGTAATTATTTTAAAGGATAAATGAATTATGTTCACTTTACTCCTATAAATTCCCATAAGATGTACAAATAAAACTCCTAAAACTATTCATGATTTATTTACAAAATGCAGTCATGCCCAAAACATAGCCAAGACGGTCGTACAGCCTAAGAAGAAGAAAAAAAAAAATTATATCGGATTATCCGTTGGTCTGATGGAAAGTTTAGCACAAAATTCTCATTTTAACAAAAATAGTTATATCAAGACTGTTTACATACAATGTCTCTCTCTCTCTCTCTCTCTCTCTCTCTCTCTCTCTCTCTCTCTCTCTCTCTCTCTCTCTCTCTCTCTCTTGGTGGCATAGTGAATAGTTAATGGAAATGTTCAGAAGCCTGAGTGACATTACAAGTATTATAATCATATTACGCTAAATACAAATCAGACCATAAACATTGGATTTAAACTAGAAACTGAATAATTACCTATTCAGGCTATAGTAAATATGGCCATGGGATTTCTCTTGACTGTATAAAGTTGCAAGTCGTAAGATAAATGCAGTTTTGCAACCACAGGGGCAATTCCAAATCCTGCTAGCCATTCTTGACTGTTATGGGTTCCAGAGCCGATGGAAGAAGGTGAATGGGTGTCCGGTGGATGGGCGGGGCAAAATTTTGTCAAAAGGTGTTTACATTGCTTACGTAATGAATGTTTTCGACTCTTGGCTCGTTATCACTGGCCATGGCGTCGGCTAAATCATTTTTACTCTATAAAAATTAAAACTATCGGGTTTAGGTTATTGAAAATGCTGACAAAATTTGTGTGTGGTTGTAAAATATACATATGTCAACTTTCAGCTACATCCGATGCCTTGATAAGGAGCAAAGTCCAAAAAACCGTGTTACAGAGGCCCTGAATCTCATAGTAGTAATAATGATAATGATAATACCGACCTTAAGATATTTTGTTTTCGTTATTCATTACTTCTTATGTAGTTTACTTGCTTCCTTATATCCTTTCCGCTCTTAGCTATTTTTCCCTATTGGAGCCCTTTGGCTTATGA
Organism: Palaemon carinicauda; assembly: GCF_036898095.1. NCBI lineage: Eukaryota > Metazoa > Arthropoda > Malacostraca > Decapoda > Palaemonidae > Palaemon > Palaemon carinicauda. The sequence continues at coordinate 11,649,743 of NC_090765.1, read as the reverse complement.
TATCTTGCATTTTCCAACTAGGGTTTTAACTTAGCGAGTAATGATAGTAATAATAGTAATTGCTCGATGATACCTATTGAACTTTCTTTGTAGAAAGGTTGTGGGATTTAATATTTGAAGATTATGGTACTTAATAAGGGGTGTTGAGATTTCTTTGGGTATTTTTTTTTTATAGTTTAATATATATCGAGATTAGTTACCATGCTATGTTAACTTTATATAGAGTTTGAATCTTTTGATATAGCCTAGTACTGTACTATATGGTGATCTTTGGCCCCTTGAAGGAATCTTTTGATATAGCCTAGTACTGTACTATATGGTGATCTTTGGCCCCTTGAAGGAATCTTTTGATATAGCCTAGTACTGTACTATATGGTGATCTTTGGCCCCTTGAAGGAATCTTTTGATATAGCCTAGTACTGTATTATATGGTGATCTTTGGCCCCTTGAAGGAATCTTTTGATATAGCCTAGTACTGTATTATATGGTGATCTTTGGCCCCTTGAAGGAATCTTTTGATATAGCCTAGTACTGTACTATATGGTGATCTTTGGCCCCTTGAAGGAATCTTTTGATATAGCCTAGTGCTGTATTATATGGTGATCTTTGGCCCTAGAACGAATCCTTTGATATAGCATAGCACTATACTATATGGTGATCTTTGACACCTAGAAGAAATCTTTTGATATACAGTAGCTTAGTACTATACTATTTGGTGGTCTTTAGCACCTAGAATTGATCTTTTGATATAGCCTAGTACTGTACTATATGGTGAGATTTGGCACTGAGAAGAAATTTTATGATATAAGCTATTACAGTACTATATGGTGATCTTTGGCACCTATAATTATTCTTTTGATATAGCTAGTACTGTACTATATGGTGATTTTTGGCACCTAGAACGAATCTTTTGATATATCCTAGTACTGTACTATATGGTGATCTTTGGCATCTAGAAGGAATCTTTTGATACAAGCTAGTTCTCTACTGTAAGGTGATCTTTGGCACCTAGAATTACTATTTGGATATAGCCTATCACTGTACTGCATGGTAATCTGTGGCACCTACAAGGAATCTTTTGATATAGCATAGTACTGTACTGTAAGGTGATCTTCGGCCCCTAGAATTATTATTTTGATATAGCCTATTACTGTACTACATGATGATATTTGGCACTTAGAAGGAATCTTTTGGTATAGCCTAGTACTTTACTATATGGTGATGTTTGGCACCTAGAAGGAATCTTTTGATATAGCCTAGTACTTTACTATATGGTGATGTTTGGCACCTAGAAGGAATCTTTAGATATAGCCTAGTACTGTACTATATGGTGATTTTTGGCACCTAGAAGGAATCTTTTGATATAGCCTAGTACTGTACTATATGGTGATGTTTGGCACCTAGAAGGAATCTTTTGATATAGCCTAATACTCTTTGCTATAGCTTAGTACTGTACTACATGGTGATCTTTGGTACCTAGAAGGAATCTTTTGTTATAGACTAGGAACGTAATGTATTGTGATTTTTGGTACCTAGAAGGAATCTCTTCATATAGTCTACTACTGTACTATTTGGTGATCTTTGCCACCTAGAATTAATCTTTTGATATAGCCTAGTACCCTACACTATGGTTTTATTTTATTGTGACTACTATGCATTGCACGGTTGTCCCAGTGCCAGGTAATTGTTTTGTAATATATGGTGGGGAAATGTTTTTTTTAGTAGTAATACCTCATGATGGCATGCGATGATCTTTATTATTTTGTAAAGATTTGTATACTTACATGTGGTTTTACTTAATATTTGACATTATGACGGTACTGATGAATATTTTATGGGCCTTTTTCATCCATAGGATTGCCCAGTGGAATATACGTTTGTTTGTTATGTATTGGTTTTTAGTGAAGCTTAAGAGTGATCGATGTTAGATAAAGTTATTGTTTTCTGTATGAGAGCAATTGTTGTTATGTTATCATGGTTATTACCTTTGTAGTTGGTAACATTGCCTTTGTGAGATCAATCCGATGAGATTTCCTTGGCTAATATTTTGAGTGACAAGCTAAGGTTATTATTAGTGTCAATATTATTTTGCTCAGAGGTTTTATATGAAAGGTTGACAGCTGTAAGCAGTTAGCAAAGAGGCTGTTAAATGCATCAGCAATTATATGAACATTATTTTCCTGGGTAAATGTAAATATATTTAAAGATTTCGCCCAAAACCTATCATGAAGACAAGTAACCTCCCCAGTTCAGTTATATATGTCATGTGGTCAGCAGTATTTATTTCCATAAACAGAATGTTATGAGTAAGATAAGGAAACTAATGAATTGTATAGATAAGCATTTTTTTTAATTAATGCTGCCACTTACTGTTTATATTCCAACAGCAGCTGATAGGCTGCAGCTTTGCTTGAAGATAATCAAGTTCTGGACATTAAACTTAGTTTGCAGTTTGGAAACGAGATTCAGGCCGTTAATGAACAAAGTTTACAAGCAGAGTTTCCTGCTTTATATAAAGCCTCTCTCTCTCTCTCTCTCTCTCTCTCTCTCTCTCTCTCTCTCTCTCTCTCTCTCTCTCTCTCTCTCTCTCTCTCTCTCTCTCTCTCTATGAGATAGAAAGAGAGGGAGAGAGGAAGACTGCAATTTTCGTATGAGGTTTTTAGTAAGCTATTGAAAATATGCGGTGGAATGGAATTTTTCTCAAGCTCATGTTCATAAACTTTAATTCTCTTTACCATCTCTGTCACGCTGACGTATAACCTCTACTATAGTTTTTCTCTGGTCACTCAACGTCTCTTGTGTCTCTTAGTTATTAAACAATTTACCTCTATCTAAACATTGATTTTATCATTACTTTTCTTTGAGCATTTAAGTAAAGGAGATGAAATATTGAGCTTTGACACTCGTGTTGCTGCTATTGCTGGTCTTCGTTTTGCTTGAACTGCCTTCATCGATCTTATTCAAAAGAGAAGGGTTTCTTACACTGAGAATGAAAATGTGAAAAAGATCTACTTTTATACTAGTAAATCCTTCCAAATCTTTTAGACCAACCTTTCGGCTTTTCTTCCATACTTAGACTCGTTTCTCAACAGAATTTTCTTCTTGACATTCAATGGCCTGTATGGTGATATGTATTTCCTTAAAAAATGCTACTCCAGTTTTATATTTATATTGGATTATAATCCATTGCATTTCTAACAGGAATTCGATGATTTATTTGTGCTTGTTATTCTTAGCTTTATTTTTTTTATTAATTGAAAACTCTTTTTCCTTTATGTTGCCTAACGCACTCAACAGCGTCATTTGGCCTGAATTTGTGCTCTTGACCACCTCTTTCGCCTGTGAAAGCCTTTATACATTTATATTTTTAATGGCGTTCTCCCTAAAATCAGGTCTCTTATCAGATATTTTATCCTTTGTAGTCTATCAATAATGCTTGACTTTCCTTTCTCTGATATTGATGATTCACTCCTTCACATTTCTACTTCCACGTCTAAAATAGCCAAGAGTTGTTCTCACTTATTCAATTTTGATCTCCCCTCATCTATTGACTTGATGTGTAGAACTGTTACAATAGTCAATTATATGATATTGCCACCTTTACATGTAATGCCTGATTTCTATTCCAGTTCTTGTATTCGGGCCATTTTTATATATTCAATTTGGAATATCGGGTTGTTTCTAACGCAGCGATGGAGGATTCCGCCATTGAACTTTTGAAAATGTGTAAAAGCATTAGGTATCTAATTTCATTTTAAACTTTATTTTTTATACCAGAGTGATTGAAGCTCAACATTGTCCTTACCAATCCCCATTTCGACTATTGCGCTTTATTTTTGGTCACTGCCATCACCCTTCTCGACTAAATTAGTTGAACCTCATTTTGTCTTGATATATAATACTGACCTCTGTCCAGATCCCTCACTTTTCTTTAGCATGCAAACATTAGCTTACTTTATAAAAGCTATTTAGATACCAGTGCTCTTGAGCTTATAGAGGAAATCACTTTATCATATGGGAAGCATTCATTATCCAACAGACTTCCACTTCTTGATTTTGGCGACTTGCTTTTCATCCAGAGTTAGAAACCCTTTTTGATTTCCTTAGGCCTGAGAAAAATATTGTTGCCCATCTTGCTGCTTAGATGTATTTAATAACGTGCATTTATACAAACATAATACTCGATGTAAAGGAGAGGAAGTTTTAAACCTTAGTTAGGTCGTCAGTGTATTTTGAACTGGAAGCAGCGACTCGGGGAATGTTTTGCATCAGAAAATTAGAAGGCTTGTAAACATGGTTCTAAGGTAGAAGATTCAGTAGTCAGTTCTTTTCTTCATAAAACTGATTGACAATAGGAAAACGGGTTCTAGAAACTAAAGAGAGAAAATATTTATGAAGAAAACTTGGGATATATATTTTTTTTCAAATCTGGAAAATGGATATTTTCGGATTTAAGTAAAGGTAATTAAGAAAAGTTGTTAGGGTAAATGTACAATTTATGTGCTATATCAATGGCAATGATGGTGATGATAGGGATGTATATGGTGTAATAACAAGAATACTCGCTTAGATATTTGTGTAATTTATAAGTATTTATGCAACGTTTCTTAAATACATTTGAATACTTCTATGCGAATTATAAATTTATCCATGTTATGTTTCTAAACGACAAAAACTGAGGTCTTGGTTCAGCACAGCGTCCTGAAAAATAAAGCTGTAGAAGGTTGGACAGGTTTAATTTACATTTGTTGATAATAGATACATAGCTGGGTTGCATGCTAAGCGATAGTTTCCGTTTTTGTACATACTGTATAAATTAGAAGCAGTGGACAAGTTCAAGTAATTTTATCAGGATCTTTTGTGTTTTTATGTCATAATGAGCTATTTTGTTTGATACAGGAGAGTTCGTTTTCAATCCTTTATACGAATATTTTATTATTTTTTAAAAACAGTTGCCAATAGTTTTGATGTTCTCAACTAACAGTAGTATTATTGGAACCTCCATGAGATGGATGCTGATGATTATCATACTATTGCAGGGTTTAGTTTCTATTGATATATATAACGGGGACCACTTTGTTAGAAATTTTGGTGAATTTGGAGTTCATTCATAAAAACAGCGTGGTATCTTGCCTGTCTCAAGGAACAATGTAGTGCTCATGTATCGCAGTGGGCGCTCTCTTTAATAGTAGTTATCCTGAATTACCATCAATGGGTTGTTTTTACATAGACTTGAAAGCTATTGTCAAGTTTTTCTTTGTCTTAATCACACCGTGATCGTATTTGCGAGTTTTTTTTTTTTTGTCTGAGAGAGAGAGAGAGAGAGAGAGAGAGAGAGAGAGAGAGAGAGAGAGAGAGAGAGAGAGAGAGAAGCTCCGTCTTTTGGAATATTCATGTTGCAGCCTCTTTAAACATGAGCCTCGATTTAATGTGTAATATGTATGTAAAAACTGTGTATCCGCGTGGGGTTGATTATGCTATACTATGCGCACTGCGTCGCAGTCTGTCCATCTTGGAAGCCTGATCCGCCGGTGAGATAGGAGGCGGGCTGCGATGTTACTTAGGGGAGGATGCGATGGTAGTATGGGGGAGCCACCATTGCTTTCGAGGGTCCTTAAGATACTTATCAGCCCCATCATGGGTGCATTTAGGAGACGATTCGCCCAGTTATCATGGAGAAACGTTGAGGGAATTAAAACGCAGTTTAATCGTTGTTTGGTGGTCCATTCTTTTGAGGTGGTGGGCCCGCTACCTAATTTCATCTTGATTCAGTTTCATTTATATATATATATATATATATATATATATATATATATATATATATATACATACATATATATATATATATATATATATATATATATATATATATATATATATATATATATATATATATATAATATATGGTACGCTTATCATTACTGATAATTAATTGTTATTGGCACTGATACTACTACTATCATTTGCATATTATTGTCATTGTATCTTTTATATCTCTCTCTCTCTCTCTCTCTCTCTCTCTCTCTCTCTCTCTCTCTCTCTCTCTCTCTCTCTCTCTCTCTCTCTCTCCCAATAGCACTAAATATTCCTCCTAATTAAATATAAAAATTACCATATTAATCTTTGTAAATATTATTTGAATGTAATCTATTGAGGGGTTAAGACACTATCCTTTACAAAATAGCTACCTTCATGCATAAATTGTATGAGTAAATATACACACCTAATGATACTCGCGTATTCATTGAAACATTTATGTATAAACACACAGGGTTATTGGTAAATTGTATGCTATGGAGTTTCACTAGTAAGCGAATAAATTTATTTTATCTGAGAGAGCATTTGTTGATATCAAATAACGAGATACTTTTCAACAGGCTTTTCTGGTTGACTTGATATACAAAATGTATTTCCGAAGGAGATGACAATTACCACTGATCTTCCTGTGAAGGTGATTCTCATGTGATGTATGACGCCCGTCGAATCATATATTCTTATATTTGTCTGGTTATTGACGGCAGATTTCCAATTACGTTGCTATGGGATGTCTTGCGTGGAAAGTGTGTGATTCGATTGACGTGAAGAACGAGAAATTTCCTGCATTACGCGTGAAAAGGAAAGCATTAGTCGTTTAAACTTTGATTATCATTGATTATACAAGTATTTGGTTGATATATTAATAGAAATTTTGGTTACTTATTAAAATTTAACTTCGCTTTCCAATGTTTCAAATGGTTGTTATAGCAAGCACAGTAAAAGCAGTTGCCCTGATATAGCATATTTTTGCTCATTTTGTTTTGCTTTGTGAATCATTTTATCACATTTATAATTGAGAATTTAAACCATGATTTCTTATTAAATGATGTCTTTTCATGTCTTGTTAGACACATATTTGCCTTTAAAGTTTAACGATATCGTAGATTCTATTTTTACATGTCTTTATATATTGGCATATACTGTACAACACATCGTTTAAGTTATCTTATAGAATATAACTATTTCATTACCTTTAATTGAAATGTATATAGAAGAGATTATATAAAGTTACCTCAAAATAGTTCTTTGCTCTACAATGCTACCTTTTCCAGTGCATACTCAAATAGGATTCAGAGTTCACTTTTGAAAATACTGTTTGGAATTTAAGACGTAAGTTTGAATATTGGTTATCAAATTTTCCCTCAGATCTTTGAATTAATGTCTCCGGGTTCTTAAAGATTATTCAGTTGTTGTCTATTTGTGTATTTTCCACCCAAAAACAAATCGCCATAGTCGAGTAAATACCAAATACAAAATTCGCTGCTTTCATCAGAGAGGGATTCAACAAATTGTACCCAAGTGACCCAAACCTTTCCGACATCATCGTGAATTAATTCCTATGATGAGGAGAATATTTTACCTATTGAGCTAATTCCACACATGCGCCATACTCATATTTGTCATGATAACGTGTGATTCTGTAGTCTAATGGTTGAAAGGCAGTCCTCATTGTAGGGTTCGATTTCCGAGCACATCAGAACCGCTTTGGTACATTTTGTCTGACCAAAATAGTGAACTGTTTTGATTATGTTATAATAATTTTACTTGAATTCCTTCTATTCTAAAATTTACTTCAACCGATCAGAGACTTGCACCATATTCTTTTATTTTGTTAAGGAAATGTTTACTCAATCCCCCGGGAGACTATTTGGACTATAAAAGGCTTTGTAAAGACATTTGTTTAAACAAAATTTAATATCTAATAAATATATACTTATTGCGCAGCCAACAAATCGTGTTTACACGAGAATAGCCACAGATGGTTTTAAAATATTGGAACTAAGACATATGGCAACTGTAGGTACTAGAGTTTTCAAATATGCAACCCCATGACTATACAATAAGCTCCCACTTATATGTCAGTGCCATGTGAGAATCTTCACCATTATCGAGCAAGTATTTTTCAATTTTCATCCATAGGGTAACTTGCAAGAGTTTATAGTTTCGTGTTATATACACACATGTAAATGGAGGGTACTGAATTTCTTTACTTTAATCAATTTCTTTGATTTATCTTTATGCTCAATCAGTACCGCCGATAAACAGCATCTTCTATCTGAACAATCGTTTCCTTCTAGTTGTCATGGAGGCGAAACTCATCCTTGCCTCAGAGCTACTTTCACTCCAAATTAGTTACTTTCTTAACTAGTATAGTATATCCTCTAAGACGCCATGCTTCATCATGATAGCCGTAATTGGTCTCAACAACTGATCTTCTATAATGTACAATCTCAACAAACACCACATCTCTCACTGTCTGTTATCGGAAGGTTTTCATTTTTCCTTTTATGCCTAAAACGTTTTTCCTTTAATACCGAACTTCTCTTAAAACTTGTATTTGTATGGGTTCTATTCCAAATCCTAGTATTCCTTGGGAGTGTTATTTTCTTTCCATTACCATTTTTTTTCCCGTCATGTTTTAGTACGTCTGCATTTTAATCTTACGATCCATTTATTTCTTCAGTTTACTGTACTGATAGTTTTTTTTTATCCATTTTTTTCCTTGATGCTTTAGCATGTTAAAATTGTAATCATGGGTTAAATTTTATTCTCTTAGCTTTTACCTGGGGGTTGTAGTTATGTTATTTGTATTTTTTTCTTCTAATGGAATAGGTTTTCGACGTATTTTCAGTGCTTTTTATATGTATGATTATATCTTCTTTTTCTCTCGGCTTCTTCCATTCAGGGTCGCCACAGCGAATCATCTGTCTTCATTGACTTCTATTCGCAGGGTCATCTTCTGTCACGTCAATTACTCTTATATCTTCTCTGATTGAATCCATAAGCCTCCTCATAGGCCTTCGTATCCTCCCTCTACCTATACTCAATTTATTTTTTAATGAGGCACATTTGCTCCGACTTTCAGGGGTGCCTTTTTAGCTTGGAAAAATTTTCCTGCTACCTGATTGGTTAGAATTATCTTGTCCAACGAATCAGCAATCAGGAAACTTTTCCGAGCTAAAAGGGCACTCAGGCGAGTCGGTGCAAAGCTGCCTCACTAAAAAGAACTGACTATAGTGACTCAATGCTTAGCATCCTCCTTCTGACATACTCTTCGTCCCAAGTTCTTTAGATTCCCTATAGATCTTACTTCCTCCTTTCTATGTACGTATCCGAATCACCTTCGTCTTGCCTCCTTTGCTTGCTTTCCAAACTGATTGGCATCTGCAGTTCTTCTAATGTATGTGTGTATGTATATATATATATATATATATATATATATATATATATATATATATATATATATATATATATATATATATATTGTATGATGCGTGTGCGTTTGTAAGTTAACAGTGCGACCAATTTTGATTCAGTGTTGGTTTAATATCAATCTAGCGGCGATTGAGTAGCAACATAACTGGGAAAAAAGAAAAGGACTACCTTTGTACATTGATTTACTGTGATCCAGAAGGCATAAACCTTAAAGTGCCTTCCTCTGAATGGTAAAAGGAGGGGGGGGGGTAATATAGATTAAGATACTAGTTTATATGACCCGTCAAAAAGGATAGCTACTAGTTTATATGACCCGTCAAAAAGGATAGCTAAACATTCAGATAAATATGCACACACGCCCCATCAACAAGGCATGACTACTCCCTCTCTCCCTCCCGAAGGACCGGGAGAGTTTAGCGTGACTGAAGATTATATATATATATATATATATATATATATATATATATATATATATATATATATATATATATATATATATATATATATGTACATGTACAGTAAGGATGTATGCGTTCGTGGCTCTTGAAAAAATGGCTTAGTTTTGCTTAATGATTGGTTTTGTTATTGAACGTGAGAGATTGGTTGATCGGTGTACAATTCCAGAAAATTCCATTTGCTTTACCACCCCTCGACGTTTAGAATGATTGCATGGTCTTCGTGGATGATTTATCTTTTTCAATGAAGCTTTTAGTCAAAATATAAATAATCGTTATTCATGCGTTTGTCATTCTCTATTTATTCTGTCTTGTTTACGTTTCTGACCATTTTATCACACCCCTTTCTGTTATATATATATCTATTTTGTTTTGTACCCTAAATTTGTATTGTCAGGACCACGTGGTACAAGTTTTATTATATTCTACTTCTCTTGATTGTTTTTACGTAAAGCTCAGGTTTTATTGATGGCGACAATTGCCAATTTCTAAATATGCCATCTTGGTTTCAATCCTCTACTAAATTCATATAACATGAGTTATGTGTACGTTTCCATCTCTTCTCTCCCTTACTTTTCATTACCCACCGTTTGTGTGAGCGACAATCTGGTTTCTTTGACGACGATTGTAAACAGGATTCATTTATATAACTGGTTGGGATCAGCTTTTATCAATCCTTTAAGGCGAAGGATTTTGATTTATTTAACTTTATTTGATATTTATGTTTAAGTTTAAAGCTCATCCGCCCTGGGCGAGGCTTGAAGTCGAGATAACGTGTGCTTCTTGAGGAAAATGTTCAATAGTAAATGTAAAACATTGGCCATATTTACCAGCGATAGATGACAGGATAAGAAAATGAACTGCTGGTTTGGGAGTTATGACAAACGCAGGTAGTGTTGAAAGGTGTGCGTTGTTGTTAATGCTATTAAAACCCAAGAAATTATTTTTATTAGTCTGTTAATGATAGTATACATCTTTTACCTTATGCCTTGAAAAAGAAGTCATTGGTCTCGGTTGAATTTACTTATCATAATGTTATTGAATAAATATTTCGTTATGACAACAATTCAGAACTTCTTCATATGGGATCCAGAATAATTTATTACTCTGCGTATTACAGATACCTTAATTTTTATAGTTTTCCATAAAGAAAAATTAGACTTTATTATTATTGTTGGTGTTGTTATTGACTTGCACTGGAGTATGTTCTTTTCTATTATTAACTTTGTTTATTCCTTTCTGTTATTAACTTTGTTTACATGTATCATTTATAGGATAACATAAATTATCCCTCATTGTGATTTCTATGAATGTCTCCCTGCCTTCACTAATCTGTCTAGTGTTGAGGAAAATCCTGGTAGAGAAATGACTTTTTTTTTTTTTTTTAACTAATGTACCCCCAAGACTTTACCCTGGCCGTCAAATTTGACGTCTAAATGTTTAGATGAATATGCGCACACCGATTCAACTCTTCCCCCTTTTATTTCCTAACTACAACCCGGCAGTTTGGACAATTTCACATCCATCCTGTTAGTTTTGTAATTGATGCCTGATGTGTAGGGTAGTGTACGTGAATTTTAAGAATAACTGGTTTGATTATTCTTTTTTCCGTTTCTTTCTCTGTAAAGCCCAATATTTCTTTCTTAGTGTCGAGCCAAGCTTATCCAAAATTCTTTTATTTCGATTAGCTGGCTGTCATGCAAGGAAATAATATAATCCTTAATTTTCTTGTGGTATCCGCTATCTTTTTCTTTTCTTCGAATTCTTAGTTTTATCCTTTGGTCATACTCCGTAAACCTTAAATCCTATTTGAAATTATTAATTTAACCTTCTAATTTATGTAAAGTGAACGTCAATTCTTTTCTACTCACTTTACACCTTGTTTCTATTGCTAATTTTCCACATGGAAATGAGAAAGAACCATATCAAACTACCTTTCCCCGTCTATTACCAAATAAAACACACAAGTAAAAGAAACCTCATTTCACCTCGATGTGAACCGATTTTAAGGTAGAGCATACCTTTGTTTTGGTATCATACCTAGGAATCGTAAGTCATGAAGGGTCACTCAAAGTTTACCGAAAGTGAATGTGTCAGATTGGCCAAAAAGGCAAAGCGAGGTCAATGGGTATAAAAGAAAGGTCGCTGACGAACCTTTTCAATAGGTACGTTACCCAAACACTTATGAAGAACTGTAGATTAATTCTTTTGAGGAGGCGATAGCTAGGTCTTACATGTTTTGAAATGTTTGGTTAAGTAATCTCTCTTCTCTCTCTCTCTCTCTCTCTCTCTCTCTCTCTCTCTCTCTCTCTCTCTCTCAATGTGATTGTATTGCGTGTATGCATATTGATTTAACTCCTTTGTGGAAATTAAGTGTGAATGTTTATATGAATCAAATGGGAAGAGGTTGGAAATGTTGAGATGAACTCTTTTCTTGTCATGAATTAGATGAGCAGTATTGATAAGGTGAGACATGTAAAGAGACGAATTGATGAAAATGATGGCATAGGTGAAAGGATGGAGCAGAGTGTTTTGAGGTAGTTCCGTCACGTGGAAAGAATTCGTGATAATAGGTTACAAAATAGGTAAAGCTCCGAAGTAGCAGTGTAGAGGAATACTTAGGAAGAGTTGGATAGATGGCGAGGAAGACTTAATGGAAATGCAGTAAGTCCCTTGATGGCCATAAAGCGGAAAAATTGGGGAAATAGCATCAATGGTGGGTTTTTTAGGGCTCGACGCGCTGCTGATGAGATATTTATTCACTCTATTTTAAAGTTTCTCAGTTAAACATTTTTGGATTCTTTCTTAATCATTTATATTGGAGAGTTTATTTTATTAACTAGAGTTTGTCTTTAATTGGATTTGAGTCACCAAACTCAGTCACTGGTGCTTTTGAATCGAAGGCCTCGTGTACAATTTTAACATCTTAACTAGAAATTCCAATGGTGCTTAAATAATTTCCAGAAATTGCAAAAGGGAATCCTCTATTCTATTCAAATAAACTAAAGGTCTTTAGATTGGCAAGTACACAAAAATAACTATGAAAGATGAAATTATGCGTCTGTGATGAATTTGATCTAGAAAAGTGAAATGAAAGTAAAGTGAAGTATTCCCGAACTACTCTCGCACGTTAAAGAGGTTTTTTTTTCCCTTTAGTCTACATTTTTACATTTTTGTTATCAAAGCTGAGCTGCAGCAGATCTTTTTTCAACAACCAATTATTTTAATTGGATGTCGAGACCAGAAAACTCCAGATTAATCATGTGCCTCAGTTGATATGGATAAGTTTGAAATAACTGTGGAAAAACAAAGTTCTTTTTATTAAGAAAAGGTATTTATATGAGTTAGATTTTGTTCTCTACCCTCTAAACTTTCATCTCCGTGCTACCGTGTTGCAACTATCTGACGACGTTGAAACTGGAGCAGAAAGTGTAGTACGGATTTCTCATCGGAATATTGGTTCACTCTCTTTCTCCCCTCCCAGGTATTTGCAGCGAGCTTGGCCATGGAACTAAACGGAGATATGATAGAAAGGAACAAATATTTCGAGAGAGAGAGAGAGAGAGAGAGAGAGAGAGAGAGAGAGAGAGAGAGAGAGAGAGAGTGATTTGTATCTTGTTTTTGCATTATCTTGTTTGATGTAAATAGCTATCTAGAGTATGATAAGTTGAAGTGTCTCACCTTCCGATCTCTACTTACCAAAGTGGTGTTATTTATCTCGTTTCCTTCTACTTCTCCTGATGTGAATTGAAGTGAAATCTTCGAGACCTAGTTTTAATAGGATTAGGGAAAAATTATCTACATATTAAAGGGTACTTACGTTCAAGAGGATAAGACATTCGCCTCTTAGGGAAAGATCCCGTGTTTGCTACGTAACATAACAGGATATCTCTTAGTAGGATCTGTTGAACCTCATATGGCATCTGTAGACGTAAACAGTGAAAATGGTAGCATCAAGCCTCTCTCATCAATACATAAGTGAAAATAGAAGGAAATACAGATAATATTCAACAGAGGATGCATGAATACAAAGTTATTTCGAAATGACAGCGAAGAAATTATGTTGCTAAATTTAACACGAACTGCGAAGATTGACAATATAATCTACGCAAAATAAAAAGAGAACACAAACTAAGATTGTAGTGGTTATCATAAATTCTAATTATTAATTAGATTAGTTACCTAGATATTTCAGACTCTGGTGTTCTACTGTATGAACATTGTTACCTTATCCCTTATTTGATCATCTCTATCCTATTTTCCTACGTTTTCTTCTCAGATATTTAAAATCTTATCCCCTTTTCACCAACCTATCTGAATTCATTCTCTACTTGACCAAATACTCACAAAACTCTTGACCTTTCTCTTTATGTCTGTTAACCTTTCCCCTTACCTTTGACGTATCACAATACTTCTCGCATTCAACCTCTCATATGCCACACATTAGTAAGTAGGCAGCTTTTCACAATTGATTCTTCATTTATTCTTCACATTTGACTTCGACTTTCCACTTCTCCGAAGGAAAGTTAACTTTACGATATATATTGTTGTTTTATTTCATTCTATATTGCAATTGGGAGGTATAACATTTTATTTATGATTTTTTCCTCGAACATTATACGCTATATCATAGTAACGCATTACGTGGATAAAGATTTACAATATATATCGCAATTATGAACATCATATTCAGAAATAATGCTCTTTTACAACTTTAAATCTGGCTGCGTGCTTCACTGTCCATATTATTGTCTTCATCTCTACCAACAATGACACATGTTTATAGTGCTTTTTATTTTTGTGTTTGCTTAGTATTTTATAAAAGGTTGATAGCTTATAACATCTAAATATGTCTTTCTTATGTCAATATCGTGGATGTTATTTCGCCATACTCGATACGATAGTTTTAGCCACCATTTTTGTGTCGATTAGAATAATTGCTCCCTAGCAAAAGGAATGATATTCATAGGGTTACTTATTTGTTGAGAAATGTAATAAAATGAGTGGTAATTTTACACTATAACATAATGGAGAGAGAGAGAGAGAGAGAGAGAGAGAGAGAGAGAGAGAGAGAGAGAGAGAGAGAGAGAGAGAGAGAGAGAGAGAGCGCAAATCTGAAACATGCTTTTGAGAAGATTTATATAAATACTCATAAGATTCAGAAGGTAACGCCTTGCAGTGAAATTTCCTTCTGGAAAAATTCATTTCCAGTCTGTGAATAGGAAGTGATATTGGAAACCCAAAGCTCTTATGGATAGTCATATGTCATGACACTCGAAAATATAAGAAAATTGTATTTTTTCGTATTCACAGAGAAATTTTTCTGAGGTGAAATTTTCTTCTTTCGTGTTTTTTTTTTCGTCTAAAGTTCGAATTATCCTATCATGTTGAAATAAAAGCAATGGAACAGTTGTAAGTCGTCATTATTAATGATGTGATATAATGTACTCATGTTACTGTCAAGCCATCATCTTTTTTTTTCTTTCCTTTTCATATCAAGCTCCCTTTCATACAATGTAGGTTTTTTCTCTTTATTGATCGTATAGAAATATTTAGGTAAGAATAAAGTTAGCTGTAGAAATTATTATTATTATTATTATTATTATTATTAGTAGTAGTAGTAGTAGTAGTAGTAGTATGATGAAAGTAGAATTTAGTATTCCATGATAAAGCGTGGAGTAAAGAACGTGAACTTATAAGAATTGCAATATTCTTATATAATTTTCAGAAACTCCTTTTTACAACTTGCCAGAGAATGGATAAAACTGAGCAATGTATTTGGCTCTGTTAACATTGTGAGCAAATCGTTTAACGGAATTATTGCTTCCTCCTCTGATGAAATATAAGATTGGTCAAAAGGAAGTGCCTCTGATATCATCTGTCACCACCGCATCCAAATAGTTTGACATTGAAAATTGAAACACATTGTGACTACGATGTGGACTCGAATCCATAAGTTCTACGCGATGATAATTATTTTAGTAGTCTCGGAATATTATCCAATGGATTTCATTTAATCTTATAATAACTGTGTCTGGAGTTCTAAATTCTTATTTAGGAGCTTTCCATGTACCAAACCCTTCTGCTTTGAAAATAGATTCTCTCTCTCTCTCTCTCTCTCTCTCTCTCTCTCTCTCTCTCTCTCTCTCTCTCTCTCTCTCTCTCTCTCTCTCTCTCTCTCTCTCTCATCAATTCAAAGTATTTCCAAATATAATTGTTATCGTTTTCTAACGTTCATAGCTTTCAAGAACCAGAGAGACTCACGTTCATTCTCTTTATTTTCGTCTTTTCAACTGCCTTTGTTTAATCAGTGGATTTCCTCTGTAGCCTAAATGTTTTTCCCCTTGGGTCCTTTATCGGAATCCACCCGCATATAAAGGAAATACTCTGATAAGGCAATAAACTCCATCAAAGTGTTTAAACAATTCCATTATCTTGTGGGGATTGGGCTGGGGCCACTCTGGGGTTGGGTGACTCATGGGCCATGGGGTGTTTGTGATTCATCATTCTCTTTTGCCTGATGGTGACTCACTAGGCTTCCTGGAGTTGCCTTCATATCTCTCTCTCTCTCTCTATCTCTCTCTCTCTCTCTCTCTCTCTCTCTCTCTCTCTCTCTCTCTCTCTCTCTCTCTCTCTCTCTCTCTCTACCCCAAGATCAAGAGAAGGTCCAACTCTTATTTTAAGATTACAGATGTCTCTCCAAAACTGACCCTTGCTATCTTGATTGTCATCCTTTATTTTAACAATATCCTTTTTAAATCATAATTCGGTTCTAATAAATAAAGCGGTGCTCGCTATTACTACGCTTTCATGCGTGTGCATGTGCTGTCATAGTAAACCTTTCTATTTTCCAAACTGTACGGTTTCCATTTCTTTTAGTTTGCTGCCTTTCCTTTGATATTCTCCACAATCTTTCATCAATTGTGAAAAAGTGATGTCTTAGGCAGCTATTAAACCTTTTCAATTGAATTAGTGTTGGTGCTATGCGACTCTAGAGTTGTTTTCGCTCTTGTATAATGTGGTCCCTTGTGGTGATGTCATCTTTAAGTACAAATATAAGCTTTAATCTCTTTCGTTGTAGAGACTTTTCGATGGTGTACCAAAATTTTCAAGTCTATGGTTCTATACAAGGCACTGAAGTAGCAATTAAGTAAGGAGACGGCTTAGAGACTGATATTTATCTTTATTGTTAAATGACCATATGACTTTATTCTATAGTAATCTTTACATCATGGAAACCTTTTACTCTGATCTTGCGATTTTTACATTAATTTTCTCGTCGTATAACTTCATTTGTGATATCATTATTGTTGTATATAGTTGCAACACGTATAGATTAGTTTATTTTATAATGATATCAAGTGTTTAAGTATAGTAAATAATGATAAGTAATCATACTCGAGGCAGTTATACATTTATTTTGTAATCTTGTAAAACATGATAAGATATTGAAATGAAATGCAGCTTTGCAGTAAAATTAGTCTGAAAATTTATTAGCAATATAAGTAAATTTTAGTAATAGATTTCAGTTATTTTATATTACTAATAACTTATCAATATTACAAATTAAAGAGTGATATTAAACAGTTGGTAGAGTTAGATATAAACAATTGCCGTCGCTTAATAAATAATTTCCTTAATTTTGTTGTGTTTTATTCCACTAAATAGAAACATACGAGTATTAAGATACATTTTGGTAGATTCCCGTACTGTTTGAATTGAAGTGTTTTACAAGCATGTTCTGATAAACAATATGTGCTGTACCCAACTCGAAATGATATTCTTATGTTATAGAATGAAAAACTTAGATGAGAACAGTTGCATTAAGTATATCTGTTTTAATGTAATTTTGATTGGTTTGTTTTAATGTAATTTTGATTGGTTCTTTCCACCTTGATAAGCGTGTTAGTCCGTGGACCAATCCAGAATTAGGACCATCAGTGATCTTCTCTAGTACAACACTCATTAGCTGAATGAGGTCTGGTTTTTATCCTTCACAGGCCTTGGTATCTTTCTCTGTATGAGTCTTGATATCACTGGTGTAGCTGTTGTAGGATATTTTGTGATGCACTTCAATGGCAGTTAGGTCTTTCCTCTTATTTACAGTAGAATGTTTTAATCATCTTCCTGCTCTACCGCTACCAGGAGTCTCTTGCTTGACTGCTCGGTCATATAGTGCATCAAATTTTCAAGTTTAACCCCCAACCCGACTTTATGTATGTTTACATACTTGTATAGACATTAAGATGATCAAGACTTTCAAGGTCCCTCTTAGTCAGCAGCAGTCTTTTGATGAAGGTCTTAGTGTAGATCAGGTAGCATATAACCACCACCATGGTCTTTGTCCCTGTGTTTTTTGAGCTGTCTGAATATAGCATCTTTGCGCTATCTTTGCTGTAAATGGAGTCAAACTACAAGAAACACACATAACATGCATACACTCTTGCTTCCAGTTTGGTTGTTGACGCTGAACTTGTTTGGCAGAAGCCCCCTTGGAGACCAGTGATTCGACTATCTTCAGCAGTCAGTCAATGTGCATTAGTAAGACTAAATCAAAAATTTATTAAAGCTGTACTGCACGTGTTTCATACATGCTCATACACTGTAATACTATTTGTTTTTTTATCTCTCGGTCTTTCCCCCACTGATAATAGAACAACCTGTTTAAGCTTGCCATTGCATTTTTTTAGATTATTTTGAAGTTTTGTGGTATTCTTGCTTTCAGCTGCATGTATATAAGCTTGTTATCTGTTGAATACACTTTACTTGCATTCACCTTGCATCTCTGTTAGTATTTAACAGTGACCTCGCACAATATGTGACGCCCGGAGTGACCAGCTCCTCATTGCCTGTTTTTGCCCATGGCTACACCCTACCCATGTTATGATGCTGCCTACTGATCCTGACTGCAATCCACTCTGCATTGTAAAAACTCGCTCCCTTCGCCAAAAGAGAAGCATTCGCTTGGTTCCAGTGTGCTGAAGTTCTGTTTCTCATCAGGGGCGTGACTCGCTCAAGCAGCAAAGCAGACTATGTCCTCTTGCCGATCCCTGAGGACAGTTTCCTAGAAATCTCTGATTGGCTTCGCAATCAAAGGGATGCCCCAATAGTGTATGGCACCCTCAGAACATATCTCCTAGAGCAATACTCATCATTGCTAGCCACCCTTATTGCCAAGATTTTTCAGCTCTAGTTATGTCTCAACAGCCATTGGGGGACCAAAAGGCTTTGCTTGCCCTCAAGGAAATGACCAGTATCGCTCACCTGCAACCTGGCACAGACACCTCTCCTTGGGAAGTCCTTGGGTACGATACCTACCTGAACATATCCACGCTGCCATCCTCAATGTCGATACCTTGCAAATGAATGACCTGATAACCAATGTCGACACCCTTATGGAGAGCCACTTCACTACCTTCAAGACTTCCATGAACGACTATACTTCTGACGAAGAGAACAATTACTCAACATTGACCGAAGCCAACGTGAATGTGGTAAGATACAGATGCCCGCCACTTGACATGCCGGAGTGGCGACAAAGCCACCATCTACATATGCTGCCCCTTTCTCACACCCCAACCAATAACCTCTCCAGCACCTACTAACACTCATCAGTGGCAGTTCTGTTACTACCACTTCAGATACGGGGCTACTGTAAAGAAATGTACGTACAGTTGTCAGTGGCCAAAAAAGCATGTAAGAGGCCATTGCTTTTAGCGGTGGCCTCCCCAGTCACTAATCTTTTCTTTTTACATGATTCAGGTACGGATGTGCGGTTTTTGGTAGCCACTGGTGCTTGTCGTTCCCTTTCACCAAAGTCACTCTCAAGGACATGATGACGTCTGCTTGGTAGCTGCTAACGGATCTGAGATTCCCACCTACAGTTATGAGATACACTATCGTTTGGGATCGCCAAATACCATTGGAAATTCCTCGTCACTGAAGTAACAGTGCCACTACTCGATGCAGATTTCCTAGCCCCTTTCCACTTTCTAGTTGAGGTGGTGCATCGATTTTTAGTAAACACCGACTCAGACTCATGAACACCTCTTCAATCTGCCCCCCTCTGACTTTGCACTCCACATCAGCTCAGCCTTGGAAGCCCACACCCACCTTCTCACGTCGTACCCGGAAGGGTTCCATCCAGAACTTCGCCAAATTTCCACAATTCCCCCCAAGCATGGTATTAATCACCTGTTTAACTTTGCCATCGCATGTTTCAGATTGTTTGAATTTTTCTGTCATGTTTGCTCTCAACTGCTTGTATATAAGCCTGGTGTTTGCCAGACTCAAACATCTGGCCCCGGATCATTTGGCAGCCTCTTAACAAATGTTTGGCGAAATGGAAAAAATGGGGCTTTGCCAAAAGGCTTCAAGCCATGGTCATTGCCCTTATATATCATCCTGAAGAAGGATGGCTCCCTGAGCCCTTGTGGGTATTACAGGTATCTGAAAATGTAGACAGAACTGGATCACTACCCCTTCGCCATCATCTCCCACGTTACCTCCTACTTGCACAATGCAAAAGTGTTCTCCACTCTCGATCTCTTGAAGGGGGTATTATTAGGTGCACATGAACCCTGGAGACATCCCCAAGACTGCCATCACAATCCGCTTCAGTGCATACACATTCAGTTACTCCAGTTTTGGCCCTCGTGATGCTGTTCTCTTCCTCCAAAGAGGAACACCACCGTCGCCTACGCATCGTTGTTGACCACCTGCAACAGAACGGACTTGTAGTTTGGTACGACAAGTGTATCTTTGGTGCTAACTAATTATTGTTTTTAGGGCACCACATCACTCCTGAAGGCATCCTACCCCTCCCTGAGAAGGGTGCAGCTGTTCAGAATATCCCCACACCCTCGACTGTCAAAGCAATGTAAGAATTCTTGGCCATGATAAGCTATTATCACTGGTTCATGCCAGCTATCGCCGCCACTCTTGCCCTCCTCTATGCCTCCCTCCAGGGCAAGCCAAAAGACCTGAAGTGGCATCCCCTTCAACAAGTGGCCTTCTGCAACACAAAGAATGCCCTATCAACTGCTGCTGCTATCAGTTTTCCTGTGTCACATGCCCCTCTCCTTCTCTCCACTGATGCTAGCGACATTGCTATTGGCGCCATACAAGTGGTCAACGATTTGCTCTGCCCATTGTCTTTCTTCAGTAGAAAACTGTCCAAGGCGGAATCCGGCTATTCTACCTTCAACCAAAAATTGCTGGCTGTTTATTTGGCTATGCGTTACTTTCGCCACTTCTTAGAAGGTACGCTTTTCGTCATTGTCGTGGACCACATGCCTGTTCAGCACTCCTTCACTTGACAGTCCAATGCACGGTCTGCCTGTGAATGCTGACATCTCTCCGCTGTGGCCGAATACAACAGTAACCTTCAACACGTCCATGGTAAAATGTATCCCGTTGCCGATGCCCTGCCAAGAAACATATTGGCTGCCATTCATATGGGATTTGATTACAATTCCTTGGCAGAAGCCCAATGAAAAGATCTGGAGTACCAAACATGAAGGACATCCTGCACATCCCTCCGTTGTGGAGATGTCACCCTCCACGACTCCAATACCACCCTTCTCTGTGATGTCAGTACTGTTAGACTACGAACATATATACCTGCTCCCATGCGCCAACAGGTGTTAAATTTCATCCAAGGCCTCACACATTCGTTGCACCAATCTACTGCATAGCTACTGAAGACAAAGTTCATTTGGCACAGGATCACTAAGGATGCTAATGATTAGGTCCGCATTTGTACTTCATGACAAACTTTAAAAAGACACATGGATTCAGGAGTACACCTTTCCTTAACCCCA
This sequence comes from Palaemon carinicauda, assembly GCF_036898095.1. NCBI lineage: Eukaryota > Metazoa > Arthropoda > Malacostraca > Decapoda > Palaemonidae > Palaemon > Palaemon carinicauda. Next base: position 11,628,214 of record NC_090765.1, on the reverse strand, counting down.
TCGTCATTTTGCCCACTTTCACGTCAATCTAGTAGGTCACCTACTCACATCAAGGACAGTATTACTGTACCTGTTTACCGTCATTGACCACTCCACTCGTTGGTCTGAAGCTATTCATATGCAAACTGCAACATCCGCCTCTTTTACATATGCCTTACTCTCTAGGTGTATAACGAGATTTGGTATCCCGATCATATTACTTTTTACCTTGGTACCACTTTCACCTCTCAGTTGCGGACATTAGCAAATCTCCTGGGCATCACCCTACATCATACAACCACCTACAACCCTGCAGCCAACTGAATGGTTAAAAGTTTTCATCCCACTTTCAAAGCAGCTTTGATGTCCCACTGCAATGACTACAACTGGTTTATTCAGCTTCCTTGGGTCCTCCTGGGATTAAGGACCATTCCAAAGGATGTCTTGGCAGCAGAAAGGGTGTGTGGTGACCTGTTGGTCATCCCTGTTGAACTCTTTCCATCTGGAACCTCCTCTGACAATCTCAAGTGCCTATGTCTTGTGGAAAATTTATTCCATGCCGCCAGACTTACAAGGCCCCAGTGAAAGCAACACATATCGAAAGATTTACACTATGCAACGCATGTCTTCCTGTGCAATGACACTAACTAGCCACCGCTGATCCCCACTTGCATGGGACCCTATCTTCATGATCCACTCACTGAAGGCTTTCTTGATTAACATTTGTGGCCAAGAAGACTGGATCTCCATCGATCGCCTAACACATGAATATCTCCTGCAAGATGACCCGTCTACAGTTCACCTCTTTAAAGCAGGGCCCCCTATTTCACATGTATGTATTTTTAAGGGGAGAGCACTGTACTGTACGTATATCGTACACGCTCATACAGTGTAATGCTATTGCTCTCAGCTGCTTGTATTTAAGGTCGTTACCTGTTGAATAAACTTTACTTTCATTCACTTCGCCTCTCTGTTAATATCTAATAACGACCTTTCACAAAGTATTTGAAATACACAGAAAATTAATCACTGAAAAATGATTGAAATTCAATCAGAAAATATGCGATTGATAGAAAATTCAATTTGATACAAATTTTGCTTCTGCTAAAGTTTGATATTATTAGGAAATTATCTGAAATCAGATACAATATTCATAATCAGAGAACATAAGGTATGATATTGTACCAACCGTGTGTCACACAATTGTACATAATTATTTTGTATATATTATGCTTGTATCTGCGCTCTTCCCTCGCACTAAAAAGAACCTGAATGATCATGTCTCCGTTTTGCTCAGTAACATTATCTGTCTCTCGAACAGGTCATGTCCTGTTGCCTGGAGGTTTTGTATATAAAGAAGAGTGTTCCTTGATAAATAACTCAGTCGTTTCCAATCTGCCTTTGAGTTCACATCCTCTCTCGGCCCGTCACATTGGTGACCCCGGAAGTCGACTCGCTCCCACCGCCTTCCACCCCCACCCCCTCGCCCCTTCATCGTTGGTACTATGGCGGACTCTACCGTCTCTACGGCAGTTGGTGCTGCGGCCGCGCCATTCAAACTTTCATCGTTTGCCAGCGAAGAGGCGTTTTCTTGGTTTCTGCGCGCAGAAGTCCAGTTTCGTATCAGGGGCGTGACTCGCTCAACCACCAAAGCGGATTATGTTCTCGCGGCGATACCCGAGGACACCTTCCCAGAAATATCCGACTGGCTTTGTGAACAAGGAGACACCCCAATAGCGTATGACGACCTCAAATCATACCTTCTGCAGCAGTACTCGCCGTCGCCAGCCGCCCGTATAGCAAAGCTTTTTCAGCTCTCGCAACAACCGTTGGGGGACCAAAGGGCTTCGCTTGCCCTCAGGGAAATGACCAGTATCGCTCCCCTTCAACCTGCCGCAGACGGCTCCCCTCGTGAGGTGAACCTACTCCGTGCCCATTGGATACGCCGTTTACCTGAACATGTGCGCGCTGCCATACCCGATGTCGATAGTTTACCCATAAAGGACTTGATGACCAAAGCCGACGCCCTTATGGACAGCCACTTCAAGACCTCCATCAACGCCTCCACCCCTGACGACGAGGATGCCTATTCAACGTCAACCGAAGCTGACATGAATGCCGTAGGACATACACGCCTACCCCGTGACGTGCCGAAGCGGCGACAAAGCCGCCCACCACCCACCATTCGCTCGCGCCCCAACGAACGACTTCTACAGCCACTTACTACCTCCCATCCGCCGCAGTTTTGCTACTACCACTTCAGATTCGGGGCAACCGCGAAGAAATGTGCCAAAGATTGTCAGTGGCCAAAAAACTTGTAAGTAGGCCATCGCTTGTGGCGTTGGCCTCCCATGTTTCTAATCTTTTCTTTTACAGGATGCAGGAACGGGCGTGCGATTTTTGGTAGACACGGGCGCTTGTCGTTCTCTTTTGCCAAGGAAACTCTTCAAGGCACAACGTAGTCTGTCTACATCTGCCGAAGTCCGCTTGGTAGCTGCCAACGGATCTGCGATACCTACCTACGGTTACGAGAACCTCACATTATCGTTCGGAAACGGTAAATTCAATTGGAAGTTTCTCGTTGCTGACGTCACAATGCCAATCCTCGGTGGGGATATCCTCTCTCATTTCCACCTTCTGGTCGATGTCGCCCACCGACGATTGGTCAACGCAGACTCGTACTTGTCGACACCTCTTCAACCCGCCCCCTCTAACCTCGCTCTCCACATCAGCGCACCCACGGATGCCTACGCCCACCTCCTCACGTCGTACCCGGAGGTTTTCCGTCTAGAACTTCGCCAAACGGCCACGGTTCCTGCCAAGCATGGTATTTATCACCATATCAAGACGACGGGACCCCCAGTCTTCGCAAAATTCAGACGTCTAGCACCGGAACGATTGGCAGCCGCCAAACAGACGTTCGCCGAAATGGAGAAAATGGGCCTTTGCCAAAAGGCCTCCAGCCCATGGTCATCACCCTTACACACCGTTCTGAAGAAAGATGGCTCCCTCCGTCCGTGCGGGGATTACAGGCGCCTGAACATGCAAACAGAACCGGATCACTACCCCCTCCCAAACATTGCCGATGTAACCTCCTACCTGCACAAAGGGAAGGTTTTCTCTACGCTCGACCTCCTGAAGGGGTATTATCAGGTGCCTATGAACCCAGAAGACATCCCCAAGACCGCCATCACCACTCCGTTTGGCACATACACCTTCAATTACTCCTGTTTTGGCCTTCGTAATGCTGGGGCAACGTTTCAACGTCTCATGGATGGCATCTTAGGGGACCTCCCTTTCTGTGTATGTTATGTGGACGACATACTTGTGTTCTCCTCCTCAAAAGAGGAACACCTCCGTCACCTGCGCATCGTGCTCGACCGCCTGCAACAAAACGGCCTTGTAGTCCGGTACGACAAGTCTACCTTTGGCGCCAACGAAGTGTCGTTCTTAGGGCACCGTATCACTCCTGAAGGAGTCCATCCCCTCCCTGAGAAGGTAGCAGCCGTTCAGAATTTCCCCACGCCCTCGACCGTCAAAGCTCTGCAGGAATTCTTGGGCATGATCAACTATTATCACCGTTTTCTGCCAGCCATTGCCGCCACTCTTGCTCCCCTCTACGCCTCCCTCAAGGGCAAGCCAAAGGACCTGAAGTGGGGTCCCCTTCAAGAAGCAGCCTTCTGCAATGCAACGAAGGCCCTATCAACTGCTGCGGCTCTCACTTTTCCTATCCCACACGCCCCTCTCCTTCTCTCCACCGATGCCAGCGACGTCGCTATTGGTGCAGTACTCGAGCAGGTGGTCAAAGGCTCGCCCCGCCCATTGGCCTTCTTCAGCAGAAAACTGTCCAAGGCAGAATCGGGTTATTCTACCTTCGATCGAGAATTGCTGGCGGTGCACTTGGCTGTCCGTCACTTTCGCCATTTCTTAGAAGGTACGCCCTTCGTCATTCGTACAGACCACATGCCTCTGGTGCACGCCTTCACTCGACAGTCTGATGCCTGGTCCGCCCGTCAACGCCGACATCTCTCCGCCGTGGCTGAATACAATTGCACCCTCCAATACGTCCCTGGGAAAATGAATCCCGTTGCCGATGCCCTGTCAAGAAACACGTTGGCTGCCGTTCAACTGGGATTGGATTACAACGCCCTGGCTGAAGCCCAACGACAGGATCCAGAGTATCAAGCTTGTAGGACATCCTGCACTTCCCTCCGTTGGGAGGATTTTCCCCTCGAAGACTCCAACACCACCCTCCTCTGTGACGTCAGTACTGGTAGACCGCGACCTTGGATTCCTACTCCCATGCGCCGACAGGTGTTTGATTTCATCCACGGCCTTTCACATCCCTCGTGCCGTTCTACTGCACAGCTGCTGAAGGCAAAGTTCATTTGGCACGGCATTTCTAAGGATGCTAAAGATTGGGTCCGTGCGTGTACTTCTTGCCAAACTTCCAAAGTACATCGACACACGGATTCAGGAGTGGGCACCTTTCCTCAACCTCAGCGTTGTTTCGCACACATTCACGTCGACGTTGTAGGCCCCCTACCCACATCACAAGGACATCGTTACCTGTTTACCGTTATCGACCGCTCCACTTGTTGGCCTGAAGCCATTCCCATGGAAACTGCAACGTCCGCCTCATGTACATCTGCCTTACTCTCTGGATGGATTTCAAGATTCGGTATCCCTGAGCATATTACTTCTGACAGGGGAACAACTTTCACCTCTCAATTATGGACGTCATTAGCGAATCTCCTGGGCATCACCCTACATCAGACAACGGCCTACAACCCCGCTGCCAATGGAATGGTTGAACGTTTTCATCGCACCCTCAAAGCAGCTTTGATGTCCCGCTGCAAGGATTGCAACTGGTTTACTCAGCTTCCCTGGGTCCTCCTTGGACTAAGGACCACTCCTAAAGACGCCCTCGACGTCTCGGCAGCCGAAATGGTGTATGGCGACCCGTTGGTCGTCCCTGCCGAATTTTTTCCTTCTACGACCTCCTCCGACGATCTCCAGGGCATACGTCACGTCGTGGGAAAATTTACTCCGTGCCGCCAGACTTACAAGCCCCCAGCGAAGCATCGCATAACAACGGATTTGCACTCTGCAACGCACGTCTTCCTGCGCAACGATACCAGCAAGCCACCACTAACGCCCCCTTACACGGGCCCTTTCCTTGTGATCCGACGCAGTCCGAAAGCATTCCTCCTAAACATCCGGGGCAAAGAAGACTGGGTCTCCATTGATCGTCTAAAACCTGCTTATCTTCTGCCAGATGACCCGCCTACAGTTCGCCTCTCTAGATCAGGGCGCCCTATTTAACATGTACAGTATGTCATTTTTAGGGGGGGAGCCATGTACCAACCGTGTGTCACACAATTGTACATAATTATTTTGTATATATTATGCTTGTATCTGCGCTCTTCCCTCGCACTAAAAAGAACCTGAATGATCATGTCTCCGTTTTGCTCAGTAACATTATCTGTCTCTCGAACAGGTCATGTCCTGTTGCCTGGAGGTTTTGTATATAAAGAAGAGTGTTCCTTAATAAATAACTCAGTCGTTTCCAATCTGCCTTTGAGTTCACATCCTCTCTCGGCCCGTCACAATATGATTATATAACAGAAATACCAATGATGTCGCACTTTTCCGCATTAAGAGGAAAATGGTAAATCAATTGCGTTTTCATAAGAATAAACAAATCAATGTAATTGTTTTGTTTGTTTCGGGTATGTCTATAAATACTTATTCATCCATTTATGAGAACTCCAAGAAAAGCTTGAAATTTGCTTTTTAATAGTTGAGTTAGGTGTTAGTTATAGTTTTAATAACCTTTTGGAATTTTAGAATGAAGTTAATGAAGCGAATTATGTACTTTCAAACACATAAGTAGTCACTTCTGCTCTATAGTTGTAAAAATATCACAGTACATGAATTATAATTTTATTGTTGTAGCTTTTATTAATGAAATAATTTTTATATTTGAAATAGGATATTCAAAGAATGTAAAGTACTACAGTGTTCAAGTATGAATGAGTTAGAATTAGACCAGACATTGTATATGTTGGTTGTTTTATGAGACAGGGATTTTGTACCTGGGAATTACTAATGACTTTTTAATAAGATGGACTCCTCTATACTTTTTCTATTCTATTCAGATTTATGTAAAACCTTGGCTATAAAAGTTGGTTGTCTTGTTTAGGAAAGACACCCTATAATAAGGAGTGCAATTTTCTTTTCCTTGTAGAGGTCAACGGTAGATCTTAATGTCCCTGTCAAGTGCAGTCTTAAGCTATAGAAAAGTAGCTTTAAATGAGGGACTCAAGTTTGCAAACACATATTAATTTTAGAAATAGTTCTTTAATGACTTTTAGATTTATAAGAATAAACCGAATTTGAAGTTTCCAAAACAAAATAATCTTTATTAATTAAAGGTTAAAGCACCAGAGATAAAGAGCGAGGGAAGCGAAATTAATCTTCGAGTTGGAAATAATCAGCGAGATCCTCCCAGAAGAAAAATGTGACCTCCATAGGCGATCCTGAAAGGTCATTAATATTTGGCAACAAAGGAAATGGCCCTTTGGGTGGATGTGGGGTGGGGTCCAGTGGATTTTTATCCCCCACCTCTTTCTCTTCCTTCTCGTCATTTTCATCATCTTTCTCCTCCTTTTTCTCGTCTTCCTCACTCCACGTCCTTGCCATAGTTATACCCACCTTTTAATTTTCCTGCAGAGTGACGCTAATGATTTGCGAAAAGGATAAGCAACACAAAAACATCTCATATGTGATTAACATCTAAGTCGCATTGATGATTAACCAACCAACGGGATTAGCTGTCCGGTCGATTCGTCCAATAGGCTTTTTGTTTATTGCTGCCGGTGATGCTACGACCGTCCAAGGCTTTTGTTCTAACAGGCTTCCAGAAGTGAAGGCATTTGAAGATTATTCTAAACATATTGATGGCTATTCGTGGCCGTTTGCGGTTTGCGCTTGGTTTGACCTGGAATTCAGAAGTATTTTGATCGGTGTTGACGTGAAGTACGTGAATGGTAAAAGAGTTGGACGAGAAGAGAGGTTTTGAGTATTTTTTATATACTGACATTTTTCTGGTGTATATATATATATATATATATATATATATATATATATATATATATATATATATATATATATATATATATATGTATGTATATATATATGTATGTATATATATATATATATATATATATATATATATATATATATATATATATATATATATATATATATATATATATATATATATATGTGTGTGTGTTTATGTATGTATGTATGAGTGAATTAATGCCAAGAAAAGAAAAATGAAAAGACTTTACTGGACTTGGTGTGTTATTAGATTTGAGTGTATTTAGGGTTTTAAAATACCGATGTCTAAAATATACAAGAACACTGTTGTTCTTATGAAACTTCTAAGTATAAGAAAAAATATTATTGTAAGAAACTTGCTCAAAATTGCATGAAAATTTTCATGTGCACCATCAAATATATATATTTCTAAATCAGCTTATTTTTGGTGTTTGCAACTTCATAAATTGTATATATCTTACATGATAACATTTACTTCGTGTGTTTAGCCCAATTTACATTGATTATGAGATTACTTATTTATTTGAATTTGAAATTTATCGTTGAAGGACAGAAGAGAGTTTTGTATTTCTTGTTTTTCTTTTTTTTAATTAAGTTTACCCTTTGATGTTAATTACATTAGGTTTTCTATGATGACTGCATTAAACAAAACTCACACAAAATTTAACCTGTCTTGACATAATTTTAAGAAAGTCATATACCTTGAAAGAAATAGTTAATTTTGTTGAGTTTATAACTCGGATCACAAATTTTTTTTTTTGAGTTTATGACTCGGATCACAAAAGCAATAGTTCTGAACACAATCGTAGTACTCAACTCCATTTGCATGACATAGCAATGCATGTTTGAATGATTTAACCTCATGGTCACTGGATTAAGTACGCCACCAAAATGGAGGGAATTGGTTATTGGTTTCAGAACTGGCTATTATGAAAAAATCTTGACCATCCATACGTAAGTTTTATCGTACACGAACATGGAAGACTAGATGAAAAATAATGGTCCAGAGTTCAGACAATATGTTGACCAAATTAATCCTTTGGTGAGGCATAGATGATTGAACGTGCAGGAAGAGACGTGGGAATTTTCTGTGAATAAATTTGAAAGATCCATTTCTTCATTTATATTTGAAACAATCATTATATTCTTTTGCAAATATCCAAGAATATTCACATTTTATGTTCACTAAGAGGTCCAGGTCCGTAGGTATATGCCTGAAGTAGTCACTACTTGTAATCGAATAAACGTACATTATCTTCGAAAACGATTACTGATTTACGCTAAATATATGCAAAATAATACAAAGCATCCTACAAAGCAATCTGATTTAAATATATATCCATTGAACTAAGATTCCAAATCACATGTGTATTCGTTGCTGTAAATATTGAACCAAGGAGTGTAGGAGGGGCAGGAGTTAGGTCCATTTTTTGAGAACACACTGTACCTTTTATTGATTGAAGCCATAAAATGAGTTGCTGTTAGTTAGTTGACTGTAGTTGGATACAGCCAAAGTAGGGAAGTGTATGTAACTAGCTACTGTATATCATACTTTTTTAGCATTGTCTTCTTCCCCAGGCGTACATTTGGAGTATTCAATTTTAAATTAATTTACTTCCTGTAATCTGATTTCATAACAGTTTTGATCACTGTTATTTTCATTTGCTATAGGAACTTTTTTTCTAATAATAATGAGTGATATCAATTAAATGAAGGTTATAATTCATATATACAGTATATATAAGTGTATCTATATCTATACACACACCCATATATATATATATATATATATATATATATATATATATATATATATATATATATATATATATATATATATATATATATATATATATATATATGTATATATATATATATACACACACACTCATATATATATATATATATATATATATATATATATATATATATATATATATATATATATATATATATATATATATATATATATATATAATGAAATAGGAATTTTCGTTCCCATGTAAATATGATTCATCATCCACAAAATGCTGATAGAATGTTGGTGTCGATAACAGAGTTTTTAGTTTTGTTGAAATTGAACACTTTCTCACGTAGCTTAATCATTAAATGGAATAGATGGGAAAGTTTACACCGGAGCAATCATACATCTTCCTCTACGAAATTTTTCATAAGAGATATAATTAGTTAAATGACTTACTCAGTCGAATAACTAATTTTAAAGGCAATGGTAATCTATGGGAATGAATGCTGTGTTGATGCTGGATCTGAAAAGTCTATTTTGTGTTGTATAATAGGTATGTAATTCTAGTTGGTGTTCATTCGAATTAGGATGTAATCCATTTAGTCCTGCTTAATGAAATTATAGCCATACGAACAATAAATGAATGCAATGCAATCGGGTATTTCATGATTAAAATATCGCATAACGCTCTGAAAGCAATATGTGTACGGTGTTAATAACGGCATGGTAATTAATGCTTGCAGGTAAAAACCTCGCTAATTAAAGTAACCAGTAAAAGTAGACGATTACAGAAATTGCATTGCTCTTCCATTAGACCTTTTTAGTTTTTTTTGTCTTTTTACCCCTTTAGTCTTCTTAACAGGTAATTGCTTTTTTGATTACTTTCATGTACTCTAAGTCGAGCAATGGATAATGGGTTGTTCTTCTCTCAAAAATCCAAAATGGATCATAAACGTCTAAATTATCATGTTAGCTCTAATCTCCATGTAAGTTTTTTGTAGGTGTTAGGAAATTACCATACAATGAAGGTACTGTAGTGCAAAGGAAATTGTTTTTGAAATAACAGAAGTACGTGGTGGGGTTACATGAACAAGATTTTATTTGCCTTAGTAAAGCTATCGTGTTATTTGAAGATCGGCTGACTTTAAAAATAAATCATATCGTTGTAGTTATAACAAAGTATCGTCCTATGTTATGAGTGATGAAATTTATCATAATCTGCCTTATTTGAAACTTGAACAGACTTGTGATATGAATCGCTTCCCCCCCCCCTTCTCTCTCTCTCTCTCTCTCTCTCTCTCTCTCTCTCTCTCTCTCTCTCTCTCTCTCGCTCGATAAACATATCAAGGTCTTTATCCAGCCAAACCTTAAGGAAATTGAAAAGAAATTAGTTGTCGAAACTATGGGACATGATCTAAATGACATTCTAGTTCCTTCTATTGAAATAGATTATAAGGCTTAGGGAAACTTGAAGTTGAAAGAGTAGGGTGCCACTTTATAGCACGTGGAAGAATTTGGTTGACTTAGCAAGGTTAGGATTCGTAATTTCTGCGGATTGATTAGGCTAAGTAGTGGTCAGACGTCCGGAAATAGTTTCTGAAGAGGATTTCAAGATATTTCAGATAAGAGACTTGGCTAAGTTCCTTTACCAGATAAGTTGCTTTGATTCCATCGTGTAAAAGAGAAAGTAAAGAATGATCCAAAATGATTTGATCCATGCGTTAAAAAAGTAGCATTTCATTACTCACCATTTCCTTTTTCGCACTGGGTTTCTTTCCCAGTTGGAGTTCTTGGGCTAGTAGCATTCTGTTTTTATAATGAGGGTTATAGCTTTGTAATAATTATAATAAAAACGTTATCCTTTTTTTCTCCCCGGTGAATAACTGTATCACCATGTAAGTGGTACAGCTTTCTTCTGTAACCTGTGGGATACCTTTCTTTTATATTTCATGCTCTGTTGATTTTACGAACAGTAATGATGCAAATGTAATTGACTCGGTTCTTCCTTATTATCTCATAGTTTGGGTCAGGTACAACCATATATATGTGAACATATGTGCATTTGCAGATGACCGTTTGTGGTAACAGAATCTGCATTCTTAATCACTTTACGTTGTATAAATCAATCTGTGAACTTTCAAATTATCTTTTTGACACCTCCCTGTTTCTCTGTCTCTTGCGCGCTCTCTATCTCTTTCTCATTTTATAATTATTCTATCATTACTCTGTAAGCTGATGAGAATATAATGACATACCATTGTATTTTTTTTTTCTAGAGTTCCAACCCAGTACTAATATTCATAAATCATGCCCTACAATACCATACAGTCATCCCCTAGAAATGATTGCATGTAGGTTTCATTTATGCGCATATTATGATAGACTTATGTTATGAGTGTGTGGTTAATTGCTGCAGCTGTTGTCTTATCAGATTTTGCTCGTTGCCGTTGTTTGCATTTAAGAGGAGGGGGTTTATTAATTTTATTAACAGATTTTTTTTATTTTTTTTATTTTTTTTTTTTTTTAGGAATTGAAATACTGAATGTTTCAGTCATTTTCATTGTTAACTTTGTCGACGTCATTTATTATAATGCGCATAAGGGCCCTCAGGAGGTTTGAACAACATATCGCTTTATTATTATGCTCATTGCTAGTCATGGTATTTGCATGTACTGTACCAGATAATTCCCATAACCAGCCTCCATGGACATTATCCTTCTCCAGATGTATTTTAATCCCCATGGCCTCTCTGGCCTTGAGGTATCGTGCACATGCCTGGCAGGAAACATATCCCATCCCAAGTAATATCTCTGTATTTATTTAAACAGACTTAGTACACGGTACTGTATTGTGATAGTTATTGCAAATATCTATAATGACTTCTGCTCATTTTCTTACAATATGTTCATATGATAGTTTATCTTAGTAATTTTTTTTTTCTAAATTCACAACTATTATTTCTAAGAATGGTATGGCAACAAAACATTTCTACTCGATATTTGGAGAATGTTAACCCTGATTGAAAATCATCATCATCTGCGCCGATTGACTCAAAGGGCTGTGGTTTGATTTCGCCAGTCATCTCTATCTTGAGCTTTAAATAAATAATTTTCCATTCATCATCTACTTCATGCTTCATAGTCCTAAACCAACTCTTCTTGTGCCTTGTGGAACCCATTTGAAAGTTTGGTGAACTAATCTATCTCTAAAAGAGTGCGTGCAAAGAACATGCCCAAACCATCTCCATTTACCTCTCACCATGATCTCATCTACATATGGCACTTGGATAATCTCTCTTATAGTTTCATTTCTAATGATGTCCTGCCATTTAACTCCCAATATTCTACTGAAAGCTTTGTTCTCAAATCTACAAACTCTGATGGATGTTGTTTCATTGTCATACCACGACTCGTGTCCATACAGTAACACTGATCTCACTAAACTGATATATAGCCTGATTTTTATGTGTTATTTCATCATCGTCATCATCATCTCCTCCTACGCCTATTGACGCAAAGGGCCTCGGTTAGATTTCGCCAGGAGTCTCTATCTTGAGCTTTTAATTCAATACTTCTCCATACATCATCTCCTACTCCGCACTTCATAGTTCTCAGCTATGTAGGCCTGGGTCTTCGAATTCTTCTAGTGCCTTCTGGAGCCCCGCAGAACTTTTGGTGAACTAATCTCTTTTGGGGAGTGCAAAGAGCCTGCTCAAACCATCTCCATCTACCCCTCATCATGATTTTGTCCACATATGGCACTCGAGTAATCTCTCTTATTGTCTCATTTCTAATCCTGTCCAGCTATTTAACTCCCAATATCCTTCTGAGGGCTTTGTTCTCGAATCTACTAAATCTATTGGAGATTGTTTCATTATCATACCATGACTCATGTCCATAGAGTTACCCCGAGCTCACTATACTGATATATAGTCTGATTTTTATTTGTAACTTCAGGCGATTTGATTTCCAAATTTTACTTTACCTAGCCATTGTCTGATTTGCTTTTTTCAATCTTCCACTAAACTCTAATTCTAAGGACCCTGTATTGGAGATCATAGTTTTTAAATACTTAAATGATTCTACCTTAAATGAAGTTAAATTATGACTCAGTGCCGATATCGAGTAAAGTTCATGATCTAAGTGTATTTCTTGACTGTAACTTGTCACCCAATGTTTAAATAAATAATTTGGCAAAAACTGCTGGTTATCATTCAAGAAATATTGCTTTTATAAAAAAGTAAATGGATGAAAATTCTGTAAAGAAACTTGTGATAAAATGTTTTATTACCAGGATTAACTACTGCAACTCCATCTATTACAATTTACCAAAAGTACAACATAAGAAATTAAAAAACTTAATAAACAGACGAGCAAGACTGATGAAAAGTGTCCCACCTAGAGAAAAGATCACCCTTATTGATTTACACTGGCTGCCGATTAAAGTGAGAATTGAATTCAAAATATACACAATAACCCACCAAGTTATCAGAACCGGTCGTCTAAGGTACTTAAGAGAATTGCTTCAAATTGTGCAGCCAACAAATCGTGTCACACGAAAATAGTTACAGCTGGTTTCAAACTATTGGAACCTAGATATATGTCTACTGTAGGCTTCAGAGCCTTTAAATATGCTGCCCCGAGACTATTTAATAAGCTCCCATGAGACATCTGAATAATTGAAGACATTAAGGTTTTCAAGAGGAAACCGAGGACTTTCCTATTCCATGAGTCGTATGACAGTGACGATTCAACAGTAAGTGAGCAATATGTGATAAGAAACGTTGAATACTCTGAACAAACAAGATATGACGACAGTGGAAGTCCTGTATAGAGTAGGGTTCCCTTGCTGTATGGGACCGGAAAAGCAGCCGTCAAAGTAATCCTTTCTCCTTCCAATGATATTTCATCTTCCATTGCATACTCCATTCTCATCATCTCTGTCTTTCTTCTATTTATCTTTAGCCCAACGTTGTGTGATATTTCATGTTTTCTGGTAAGCAAGCTTTGCAAATCCTATGGTGTTCTGCTAACTAGGACAGCATCATCAGTATACTCTAGGTCTGCTAAATTCTTATCACCAATCCAGTCCAATCCTTCTCCACCATCTCTGACTGTTCTATGCATTACCAAATCCATGAGTAGAATAAACAACATAGGTGACAGCACATTCCCTTGGAATACTCCGCTATTCACAGGAAATTCATTTGGTGAAACCCCATTAACATTAATTTTGCACTTGCTATGCTCATGAACAGTCTTAATCAAATTTACATATTTAAGAGGAATTCCATAAAAACGCAGGACTCTCCATAAAACTGGGCGGTGCACAATATCAAAGACTTTTTTATTGTCCAAAAATGCCATCAAAAGTGGATCTCTATATTCTACACATTGCTGTACATGTCATACAATGAAAATTTGGTCAGTGCAACTTCTACCTTTTCTAAATCCTGCTAGTTCATCTCTCAGCTTTTAATCAATCTTTCTCTCCAGTCTCTTTAGAATAAGCATACTATATATTTTTATAACAACTGACGTACGTTTTTATGCCTGTGTAATTATTGCAACCTGTCAGGTCTCCTTTTTTTGCAATTTTCACCAACGCTCCTAACTCCCATTCATCTGGTTTTGCGTCTTCATGCCACATTATACAAAATAATCTTTTAAGTGTTCTGTGGGTCACTTCATTTTCGGCCAGTATCATCTCGGCAGTTATTCCATTGTATCCCGTGGTTTCCCATCTCTTTAGTTTTTTTTTTTTTTTTTTTTTTTTTTTTTTTTTTTTATAGGATAGCTTCGACTTCAAACACAATGGAATTCATTCATGGGCTCATCAAGGTCTTCACCAGCTTCAGGTATATCAATCAAATTATTCCTTTCATATGTCCTATTCATAACCTCACTAAAGTGTTCATCCAGCATTGTCTTTCTTCATCTTCTTTTAACAGAGCCAGCTCTTTTTTATGGGTATATGATTCTTCTTCTTTGCCCCAGTCGAGATTTCATTAATAATTCTGTGAGCAATTCTTACACCATAGCCACTTCCTGAATGTAATTTCAGATTTTATTTCCAAATTCTACTTAACCTAGCCATTGTCTGATTTCCTTTTTTGAAATGTTCAAGAAACCCTGTAGTAGAGATCATAGTTCCTAAATATCTAAATAATTCCACCTCATTAGTCCTTTCTCCTACCGATGATATTTCATCTTCCATTCCATATTCCGTTCTCATCATCTTTGTCTTTTTTCTATTTTTCTTTACCCTAACCTTACGAATCAAGTCCAATCCTCCTTCACCGTCCTCAACTGTTCTATTCATTACAAACTCCATGAGGAGACTAAACATAGTTGATAACACATTCCCTTGGAGTACTTCACTGTTCACTGTAAATTCATTTGGTAGGACTTCACCAACATTAACTTTGCCCTTGGTCTGCTCATGAACAGACTTAATCAAATTTGCATAATCAAGCGGAATTCCATAATAACGCAAGACTCTCCACAGAATTGGCTGGTGTACACTATCAAAGACCTTTTTTTGGTCCACAAATGCCATCAAAGTGGATTTCTATATTCTGCACATTGATGTACCACATGTCTTAAAATTAATATTTACTCAGTACAAATTCTACCTTTTCTAAATCCTGCTTGTTCATCTCTCAACTTTTCATCAATCTCTCATATCTGGTCTTTTTAGAATGAGGATACTATGTATTTCCATGACAACTGACGTAAGAGTGATTCCTCTGTAATTATTGCAATCAGTCAGATATCCTTTTTTGGAATTCTCACCTATACCCCTAGCTCCCATTCATTAGGTTTTGCCTCTTCATGCCACATTCTACAAAATAATCTTGTTTCTGGGAGTCACTTAATTTTTGGCCTATATCATCTTAGCAGTTATTCAGGCATGGCCTTGAAGGAATTGGGACATGTGCACTAGTATTTTTATGCTGTATAAATCTAATACGACGATAACTAGGTATGACATTAATTGGAATAGGTAAAATTCTGAAGAGAAAAAAGAAATCCAGTAGCGAAAGTGAGTTCTTTTTAAAATTGTGACTTAATTTGTCGTTTTATTTATTTATTTATTTATTTTTTTATTTTTTTTTTTTTGGTGTGTCTGTGTGTGTGTGTGTGTGTGTGTGTGTGTGTGTGTGTGTGTGTGTGTGTAGAATACAGAAATTAACTACAATCAGTGACTAAAGTCTCGTTTCGAAATTAAGAACGGAGGGCGAAACCGTTTTCCGTAGATATATCAGTAATGTCATTTCATAATGTTTCAATTTCTCTCCAGTTAATTATCTCCGTTAAAGTGATATTTCATTCGAAATATGAATAGTGTACAGGGTGCGCCTGCGTATTATTAATGTATTTGGGTAATGCAAAGTCGGAATGACATTGTTAATCATTCTCTACATGCTCATACTTGATTAAATTTTCACTTTCATAAAACAAATCCTATTACACAGGAGAACTCAAGAAAAATAAACACCTTAGTTTGAAATATTTAAAAAAATTAGTTTTGTGTGATAGTTCAATTTTTACAATTAAATTAACACTCAGATATCCAAAGAGAAAAAAAATATTGTAGTTTTATGATTTTTCACACAAGTGGATTCTTTAATTTCTTTCTCTATATTCCTGTGCCTTCCTAAATGGGAGCGTTATGACAATCATTGACCGATCAGTTGCAAAGAATACAAACTATTTTACATACCCAAATTTTTTTATGCATTTGTGTTCAGAACTAATCTGTATTTTCGGTATTTTAACCTAATATTTATTTCCCGTCTGATAAATATTTGGTTTTACCCCAGAAATGTGGAATTTATATTTTTTAGTGTTTTTTTTACCCACTTCCCAATAAACAAATTCTTATGTTTTGGGAAAGAAGAATAAACAAAATTTCCAATAAATGAAATATATTTTCAGAGTTATATGAGAATAGTATCAAATATGGCCTTTATCATCTTGCCCAAGAAATTTGATGTAAAAAATCTGTCATGAAATTCTTTTTTCTTTTTTTCTTTTGACTAGAAATCTTGTTGAAACAACCAGTTAGGTCGTAGTCTAAATGTAAGCCCAGCATCACTATTTTATTTCTTAGAAGGTTGCCTATAATCTAGTGATCTTAAAAACAAGAAAGACTGGATCAGGGATTAATTAACAATTCTTGTCTTAATATCCTTAACTATTATATGATGCAATTACCCGTTAAAGGAGTTTTAAGAGTTCGGATAGAATTAGAATTATTTTCAGTTGAGCAGTGTTAGCTGTAGACGTTGGAATAACAATACCATTTATAAAATATTCAGCTTCGTTATGTTGGTTCTTAGATTAAGTTTCAGTTTAGCACGAGCGCGCGTGTATGTATGTATGTATGTATATACATATCATCATCCGTTACTAGTCCACTGCAGAACAAAAGCCCCAGACATGTTCTTCCACTTGCATATGCTTCTGGTCTTTCTGTGCCAGTCCACACCCGCAAGCTTTCTTAGTTCATCAATCCATCATCTTTTCTTCCTTCCTTAGCTTCTTTCACAATCTCTAGGCACCCATTCTTTTAATCTTAATGTCCATCTGCTGTTTGTCATTCACATTATATGTCCTGCTCATGTCCATTTCTTTTTCTTACATGTTAGAATATCTCTACTTTAGTTTGCTCTTGCATGCATGTTACCCTTTTTCTGTCTCTTATTGCTATTCCCATCATTATTCACCAATAGCTCTTTGAGTTGTTATCAGTGTATGTTCCAAGGCTTTAGTAAGGCTCCAAGTTACTAGTGAAACCATCTCATTAACTGGTTTCATTTTAGATTGATTGATTGATTGAAAGTTTTCTGGCATCCTGAGTTTCATTTTAGAGAAAGTGTCATTATACTTTTCATAATCTCATTTTGTTTACCAAATGCTGTCTATCCTATCAAATACTATCCATCCCATGTATATATTTCTTTCAATATCGGTCTCGGGGCTTGGGGAAACACTTGTAATACCAAAAACCAGGTCTTTTTAAGTTTGTTAACTCAAAATTGTTGAGTATGGTTTTGGCTCTCCTCTTCTTATTACGAATTGTACTATGTAGGAATGGGCATTCTACTGATTATATATATGTGTATATGTATATATATATATATATATATATATATATATATATATATATATATATATATATATATATATATATATATATATATATATGAATTTGAAAGAACAGGTGATGTACAGATACATAGATCTACAGGGAATAAATGAAACTGGTTTAATTCCTATCAAGGAATTATCGAAAGAACTTGTACATACATATATACATATACCAAGGCACTTCCCCTAATTGTGGGGGGGTAGCCGGTATCAACCAAATAAAAAAAAAAAGGGGACCTTACCTCTCTACGTTCCTCTCAGCCTGACAAGGGACTCAACCGAGTTCGGCTGGTACTGCTAGGGGGCCACACCCCACCCTCCCCCGTTTTCCACCACAGATGATGCTTTATAACACTGAATCCCCTACTGCTGCTACCTTCGCGGTCATCCAAGGCACAGGAGGAAGCAGCAGGGCCTACCAGAACTGCGTCATAATCGCTCGCCATTCTTTCCTATTTCTACCACGCTGTCTTGCCTCTCACATCTATCCTCCAATCACCCAGAGCTTTCTTCACTCCATCCATCCACCCAAACCTGTGCTTTCCTCTTGTACTTCTCCCATCAACTCTTGCATTCATCACCTTCTTTAGCAGACAGCCATTTTCCATTCTCTCAACGTGGCCAAACCACCTCAACACATTCATATCCACTCTAGCTGCTAACTCATTTCATACACCCGTTCTCACCCTCACTACTTCGTTCCTAACCCTATCTACTCGAGATACACCAGCCATACTCCTTAGACACTTCATCTCAAACACATTCAATTTCTGTCTCTCCGTCACTTTCATTCCCCAAAGCTCTGATCCATACATCACAGTTGGTACAATCACTTTCTCATACAGAACTCTCTTTACTTTCATGCCCAACCCTCTATGTTTTACCACTCCCTTAACTGCCCCCAACACTTTGCATCCTTCGTTCACTCTCTGACGTACATTTGCTTCCACTCCACCATTTGCTGCAACAACAGACACCCAAGTACTTAAACTGATCCACCTCCTCAAGTAACTCTCCATTCAATTTGACATTCAACCTCGCACCACGTTCCCTTCTCGTACATCTCATAACGTTACTTTTACCTAATTAACTCTCAACTTCCTTCTCCTACACACCGTTCCAAATTCTGTCACTAATCGGCCAAGCTTCTCTTCCGCGTCTGCAATCAGCACAGTATCATCTGCAAACAACAACTGATTTACTTCCCATTCATGGTCATTCTTGTCTACCCGTTTCAATCCTCGTCCAAGCACTCGACCATTCACTTCTCTCACCACTCCATCAGCACAACATCACACATCCCTGTCTCAGCCCCACTCTCACCGGAAACCAATCGCTCACTTCATTTCCTATCCTTAACACGCGCTTTGCTACCTTTATAGAAACTTTTCACTGCTTGCAGCAACCTTCCACCAACTCCATATAACCTCATCACATTCCACATTGCCTCCCTATCAACTCTATCATACGCTTTCTCCAGATCCATACACGCAACATACACCTCCTTACCTTTTGCTAAGGAAAGAGTGTACATTGTACACAAAACCACAGAGGCAGATAAACCATAGATTTCTAAATCTAGAAGGGGATCTTCTCTCCCTAAATGAGATGTTCTTTATAACTATTATTTCCAGGTCACTGATTATTTCTTATTAGTAAATAACTGGCATAGCCGTTGGTGTCATTTGAGTTTTTACATTCCTAGGCTGATATGTATGTCATTAAAACTCTCATGAATAAAGCTGCTGAAACTTTGTCATTTCTTTCCAGGTTATTATTGAAATAAACCTGTTCCTTAACACCTGCCTAATTAGTTGTATTGTTTGGTCTGTAACAGGTAGAAAATGGCATTGTTATCTTGGGCATAACTCTTATTATTCATACTGTTAGTTATCGTTGCTATTAATTTACCCGTTTTAATAAATTGGTGACATGAATCACGGGATGTAGTAAACCTATCATTAGCTACTTTTAGGAGAAGGCATTGTAAGTGCTTCTTTCAATCTGTTTTTGTTCATAAATACATTAACACAAGTGTTTTTATATTTTTATATTTTTATATGTGTTTTATCTATTGTTATTACCATTAGATTATTTTAAGATTATTTCTGTCCTTACTGCATCATCTAACACAATTTCAGAATATTTCGATCCATTGCCTTTAATCATAAATTAATTTATATTATCACCAACTTGCTTAAAAACGCCGTTGCAAACACTGACTTCTTTACTTTATTGTTGCGGCCCAAGTTCATTATTATTATTATTATTATTATTATTATTATTATTATTATTATTATTATTATAAACCAAGCTGCAACCCTAGTTTGAAAGAAAGGACTGAATTGGAGGAGCCAGGTGTTTGGAATCCCCTTGCGTCTACTTTGGATGGTGTAGTAGCCAGAATAATTGTTTTTAATTAGGAAACTTTTGTAATTACTTTTCCCCCTCGTAATTGTAATGCTGGTAATCATCAGCTGCATCATCATTATTGATGTTCGTAACTAAAAACTAATATGTCTTTCATCCTTAGAATATCGACCAAGTAACGCGGCCTTATTCAGTCACGTCATATACAGATAAACAAGGTAGCTTTAATAAGCTCCGCAGTAAAAAAAAATATAAAAGAAAATCGGTGTAAGAAGTGTAGAATTAACTGGCCTTTTCATTTTCTTCTTTAATCTCGTCTTATGGAATGCCACCTGTACTCCCGGGGGCTTCCTCCTTACTCCTTTTCAGGGAGAGTCTCTCTCTCTCTCTCTCTCTCTCTCTCTCTCTCTCTCTCTCTCTCTCTCTCTCTCTCTCTCTCTCGTAATGGGACATTTTGCTCCCACACTTTTCGTGCCTTACGCGTCTATCTCTCATTTTCTCCTGCTCTTTTCATCTTCTTCAGTTTCTTCGTTAAGAGAGAGAGAGAGAGAGAGAGAGAGAGAGAGAGAGAGAGAGAGAGAGAGAGAGAGAGAGAGAGAGAGAGTTTTCTTGGCCTCTGACAGAAATGATTTTTTGTATCATTTCCGTCATCCGGCAGAATCCTCAGGTAACAAAGAGACGACAAATAAGCATCATCTCTGCCTTGAATAGGTGCGGGGATGGGTCCCCTTGGGCTCATCTCCTGAACCAGAGAGAGATGCTATTAACTAAAGGGCGCCTTGTGCATCCGTTCGGTGGGTGTGGGGATGAGGACAGTTGTCAGTTGGAAAGAGGGGGTGTGGATGGAAAGGTAGTACGGGTCACGCTGATGGAAGGAGGTCTGGGAATGATGGCTGAAATTGAGAGAGAGAGAGAGAGAGAGAGAGAGAGAGAGAGAGAGAGAGAGAGAGAGAGAGAGAGAGAGACCTTAATAAATAAATAAGATCGTTTCCGTGGGGATAGAAGGGAATGGATTAAAAAACATCTGGTATCTATTAACCGACTGTATTGTGAGTGAAATATCACATGTTTTGAAGGAATTATACTGGGATAGAATGTAACAATTTCGGGTGAGTATTTATACAAACTTTGGTGACCATGAAATCCTGTTAGGTTGGATAGTTGTTAAGGCTTTATTGAAAGCATGATTTTAACTTGATGTTGCAAAGCTGGTCTCATTAAAAACGGAATCTATCCGTCATACATATTTGATTCTATATTAAAGATATACGAAGAGCTAGCAAAACCTTATGGAAAATAAGATATTTCGGTCAATATTATTTTGAGAAACTTAACTGTATCCTTGTGGATATGTTCAAAAAGGAAGAAGCTAAAATACCATGGTCTTTTCAGACTAAAATACTATTATGTAATAGAAAAAAACTAATAAAAAATGCTGAGAAAGATATATGAATTAAATTGAACATTCTCTTTAGACTTTAATCTCATTCGTTCAAGTTATAAATTAACCAACGTGGAATACTCAAATTGCTGCTCTAGAATTTTTAAAAATGCATAATGTTTTACATACACTCTGATGAGAAGTTATGCATCTTATAGCGTTCGTTATTACTAGATGTCATTTCCTGATAAATCCCTTTATTGGTCTGAGGATGAGTATATTGAAATAAAAAGTGGCTTAAAAATAAGCTGGGCAAAGCCGAGTTAGAATAGACCCAATTAATAATATCAGATGCAGTTCCGTCACGCTTTTCATTCATGAGAGAGAGAGAGAGAGAGAGAGAGAGAGAGAGAGAGAGAGAGAGAGAGAGAGAGAGAGAGAGAGAGAGAGAAGCACTAGTTTGTATTTTGATTCTCTAAACCGGTTGTCACATGCACTTGTTCTAAATAGTTTTCCATAATTGGATGAGCCGGGGTTACAATGATTTAATTCTGGAAAGGGCTCCATGATTTTTAAGCTAAGAGAGGAGGCCGCTTTAGTAGTTCAATCAGCCTGCTGTATTGCACGTTCAATTTGGGAGTTCTGCTCTGTTGTTATTCTTTTGATGAGATAAATAGAATTTAAATGTGTATTCCAATAGATAGTGAAATTGTTTTTCTATTTTTAAGTATTATTTGATGGTGATTTAGAACTGCTGTTAGTCTTAGCAATACTTATATATTCTTGATTTTCTTATAACTTGCTTATTTTTAGAGACTTGACAAAAATTTATATATGTAAAGAGTAAATGAATTTTTTATGCACAGTTGTCCAGCCCTTACAAATCCTACAAATCAACGGAAGCTATGACCCCCTGAAGTATACTGTAGGCTCTGAAATGTTCAGATGAACTCTGACTGTATTAAAGAGTCAATATATTTTACTTTCAACAGCACAGAAACCGCAATCTTTTGACTATATACAGAATATAAACCGTAATAGGGTTGTCGTGAAGTAATAACAGTTTCAGAATATGAACTGTCATTCGACTTCACATTTCTATTGTTATTCCAATTTTTGAAGGAATCAATTCAAAAGTTCCTATTGTAGCTTTCTTGACCCATTTTCATTCCTCTATACTAGGCAAGATTTTCCCCATTTCCTATACACCAAAGATGCTTCTTCCGATCATGAATCAGAAGACAACTTATGGAGCCAAGAGAAGATGAATTTCATCAGAAGCTATTTTTAACTGAAATTAGCTCATGTCCGGCCATGGGTTTGTGTGTTATTCAGTGTAATTAGCCAGATGCCACAAGTTCCCGTTTTGTAAGATTGAGCCAGAATCATCTTAAATGTGGTCAGTGAGGTCTCATCGACGTACCATTAAACCAATAACAAAGCTGTCTGCCAGAAGGGTCATTTTCAGAAAGCTTTTATGAATAATAATCTTTCATAAAGCCCAAAAATGAACAACCAATCAGCATGCATACTTTTACCCTTAGTAGAGATCCTAACTGAAGACTGCATCTTTTGCAACTCTTGCATATTGGTCCTTCAGACATTTCTGGGATTCCCTCTTAGGCTACCAGTCTTGCTTATTGTGCTGCTCCAAGTGCTGTATACAAGACTATTCGCTGCTGCCTAGTGCCAACTGTTAAACTTACCTAATGGTCTGTCCCCTTCTTCACTGCCTGGCTATAACGAAAGACCTTAGGTCACCCATTAATGGTGACCCAGCGTAGGTAAAGCTTCTTACATTGTTAAATTATAGGATTTTTTGTGTGGAAAATATCACTATTCACTCAACAGTCGCCCAATTGAACCTATTTTTGGCTTCAGATTTTGAACAGAAAATCCCATAATTCATAGATATTAGGAAGAACACATAACCGCAATGCAATCGATAAGAGAATGAAATAATTTTAGCGTCAGAAACCCCTAAGTCAGTCATTCATTCAGTATATTTTAATTTTCTATCATGTCCTTGTGAGGGATTAGTGACATGCAAATCCGGGTTTAGTTTGGAATTATCATTATCCATTTTAGATTTAGAGGTGCGGTTGACTGGATATTTTCCACTAAAATGAAATATTTCAAACTCACGTGGTTCATGTTTGTGCCCGAGTTTTCTTGTCTGTTAAAGTAGAAATTTGAGGTAGATATTTTTTTTTTACACTTATTTAGAGTGAATGTAGTTTCTTTTGAAATATCAAGTCTTCTACTGTTTACTTGAGTGTAATTATATTTTATAATCTGAAAAATTATTTTTTTTTCAGTGATAAAGACTTCCTTATATATTAGGCCCGCCCTTGAGTTATGTACGTTACGAGATTGTACGAGTTTAGATATGTCCGGAATGCAGGAATCTAGACATAAGGAGATTCCCACGTTCTCTGAATTACCACGAGATAATGACGGCTTTTAATTCGCCAGGACGCAGCCTCATTCACAGTGGGTTGAGGCTGTTAGCTACAATAAAACATTTATAGCCAGTTTCATTTGATGGGCTGGAAAACTTGAGGTAGATAATGTAGTGACAGAATAAGAAGAAAAATGAAATAAGTGTCATGTGGTCTTCCTTGTTTTGGTTGTAAGTTTCTATTGCAGTAGACTTGTTGAGTTTCTTTCTTCTGCCTAATTTTTCAGGCGCTTCATTAATTTTCTTGATGGAACTTTTGACCTCTGTTGTCCTGCCGTCCATGTCTTCAAATAGAATGTCCTCCCGATTTTTGTAAATAATTAGGTATTTTACAACTCTTTTGATTGGCGACCTCTTACGGGGCTAATCAATGATTATGTTATTATGAAAATAATGAACTTTAGTCTAATACTAAGGGGAAGTTTAAATCTGGGTCGCTGACTATTAATCCATCAACATGCTTAGAACACATAAATTTGTTTATTAACATATTTTCTGTTACATTTTTAGTAGTATCATTCATCCAGGTGGAGATATTTATTTGCACATTCAGATGTTTTATTTTATCCATGTTTAAAGGTCACTCTTGAATGACAGGGGCAAGTGACAGGACCCCACCATATGATCAGCGCCTAAGCCCCCCCTCCCCATCAAGCTAGGTCCAGGGAGGGACAGGCAACGGTAGATTATTTTGTTGTTGTATATATATATATATATATATATATATATATATATATATATATATATATATAAATATGTATATATATATATAAATATATATATATATATATATATATATATATATATATATGTGTGTGTGTGTATGTATGTGTATATATATATATATATATATATATATATATATATATATATATATATATATATATATATATATATACATATATATATATATATATATATAATATATATATATATATATATATATATATATATATATATATATATATATATATATATATATATATATATATATATATATATATATACATACCGTCAACTATACTTACCTTCATTTGAGACGTCACTCCAGAAATTGTTGACCTTTTGACATTCAGCGTGTTAGGTATACATCTTATTCTACACCCCACCAAATACATAATTCACTTCAAATGTCAAAAGAGACAATCAATGATTAAGAAAATAGAGCCAAGTCTCCAGTCACCCATTTCCCCTGTGTATGTGTGAAAGCGTATATGGTATATAGGATAATCCAAATCACGTGCTTGTAGAGGTTGCTGTGAGAATGTTTATAAAAAGTTGTTGTTTATTGTGTAGTTACATATAAGAATGTTTCTATATTGTATTCCTAGAATACAATTAACTTTAAGAACTTTATTACTTACGGCTGGTATGTCATGCACAAAAACTAACAATAGCAGCAACTTAAGGTTGTCCCTCGGTATTACACAATGATCCCATTGTTAGTAATGAGCAATTGTGCTACGATACTTGAGGTATTACTGAAAATGCCACTACATACCATATTCAGCCATTTATCAACAGCAAATATGCTCTGTCTGATGATGGACGTAACAGCAGGTTTAACCAGTTCCTCCTCAGAAAGAGGCATAGACTAACAGAGAGGCTTACATTGTTTTAGAATCTAGAACGAAAGGGGTATAGGACATAAAGTTAAAAGAAAGTCGATTTGAAAAAATGCGTGGTCTCATTAGTTGAAATGCTCACATAATAAAAGAAAGCAATTTTTTGTGCAATGATCCTTTGTTTCTTAAAATAAATATATGTTAATTTGGAAATTTATTATGCCCTTACTGCTCGAAAGAACCTCAATACTGTATAAAAATGATGTTCTTCAACGTAAACCTTTTTTTATCGAATTTTGATTAAAGGCCAAATACACTATGATACTTTTGATTATGAGGCAGCATTCCTATTTAAGGATTTATTCTTTTTTATATGCTTCAGCTCCTAGAAGTGTAAATTAAGAAAGAAGATTAGAAGATGATTTATAGTATATCTCGGTCCGAGATGAAACGAAAGCTGTTGGCGCGTAGAAGCTACAGCATAATATATAACTTAATCTGTGGTAATAATTCCAGACGTTCATTATTATGAGGAAGGGATTCGAGCAAACTAAGGCCTTAGAGGTAAATAACCTTCCGGAGTTGAGCCACAAGATTTAATTAAGCGTTCGTGTGAATTAGGCTGTAATAATGCTGCTGCTCTCTGAAGGCTTTTGGGCAATTTACACCGCAGCGAAAAACAAGGAGGCCGTCTCTCTCTCTCTCTCTCTCTCTCTCTCTCTCTCTCTCTCTCTCTCTCTCTCTCTCTCTCTCTCTCTCTCTCAACCCTTTCCATTGTGAAGCTGTCATCCCTTCCAAGTCCGGCTCAACACGGTAGTTCTCTACCCATTGTAAGTATGTGTCGAATCCCTGTTGTTTATTTATAGAAAGTAGCCCTTATTCACGTTGGGTGGTGGTGCCTTTGTTTCTGTCCTCAGGAATTCAACCCTGAACTATGAGCTCGCCTTTTACGATCGAATGTCATAAACGCGGTCAATAAAAGTAAAAGAAGGTGTAAAGTTAATTTATTGCATGGCTCGTACGCCGGCTCCTAGCTTTATTGAGGGTAAGAAGTCTGGAGGAAATGAAGGGGAGTGGGAGTAAAGCAACGGGAGTAATTGTAAACCATGAATATAAATAGAAACATCATTTAGCTGAAGGAAATCTGCGGTCAGGTCGTGCTTGAGCACCGACGGTGTGCATCCTTCTGTGCAAGGCATTGCATCTGTATGACAAATAAACAATATTAAATTATATATTTATTTAAACTTTTGTTTACGTATATATGAGTGTTTTGAAGCATATGTGCGTGTAGTTTTATGCATATATTACTACTATTTATGCTTTCACTTATATCCATACACGTGCATTCGTATTCTCAACTCCAGTCTTAAAGAATAATTATAACCAGAATGCACTTTAGTAATTGTACCTTTCTCCTGATGTATTCAGCAAGCATACTGGATACTGAAGCGATAGATTTCTGGAAGAATTTATGGCATCTAATCTGAAAGTATAGGATATTGGATACGATATCAAGGCAGCAATGAAAGAAAATTGAAATTGGTGGGCCGTATCATGTAAGTGCATCTCTTCAGCTCCGCCTCCCCACCCCACTTCACCCGGCCTCCCCCGTGATTGAAGACGGTGAAGTGATGTGGCTAATATTGTTTTGACCTTTATGTCGTGAATGTAGAAAGATGTGCCATGGTATGCGCATTTTTAGTATTTCCTTGTTTTTTTTTCGTGACCTTAGAATGTCGTATATATGTGGAACTTATGGGGATTGTTTGGTTGGCAAAGTGGTCGATAGTCTTTGGTTAAATGGCGATCGTATGGTTGTAACTAACGAATGGGTTATATTATTTGTTATTTCTATCCTTAATGTTAATTATAGCGCTATTAATAATTAACATTGTTGTTATTCTATTTTTATGAATTAACTCAATTTTAAAATATGCTCCAAAGGAATTACAGTGCATTAATGAAGGTTCTAAACAAATGGATAATGCTATATTGTGGTAGGATCGTATGAGTATTGTTGAAGGATTTGATGTATTCCCAAACTTTAGCATTAGTTATTTCCATAAATCCACAACTTCCCAAGATTGGAAGATTGCCAATAGTATTTTTTCCCTTGTGGGGTAGGAGAGTAATGTCCAGAGTATGTGGCTGTGCAGGTATGAAAGTTAATTAAAATTTGGGATTATGTGGGTGATGAAGCAAGAATTTCACAATTACATTTTTGCATTTGTATTCGGCTGGAGTGGCTTTTACAATGGCAAACTATTTTTATGATTCATATTGTCTTTTACCGATTATTGCATGCATATTAAGCAGTTGTATGATTAAAAAAAAAGAACTTCAAGAATAATAGAGATAATGTAGTATACATAGGACGTTCAAATGCTTTGTGTCACCAAGCGGCTATCATAGCAGTAATATAGTTATAGCATTTATTAGAACATATTCTCATCCAAGTGGCTATCATGTTAAGGAGAGGGCTGCACCCTGGGACTCAAAAGTACTCATCTGCTTCAAGGATGTGGCTAATTGCAATTGGGATTCAAGCTTAGAAAGTAGGTAGAAGACATGCAGAGCCTGATCAGGGGTCTGAGATTCAAATAACCTTAAGCGGTGACAGAGGTGGCCCTTTCAGCCGCTGTCTCCTGTTTTATGTAGAAGGAAATGGCCTTGAGGTAACATCACAATATATGCAGCTTTCCTCTATGTTTTTTTCTTGAATTTTTTTGCATTTTTGTAGGATAATACTCTTTTAATAGATGTGTCGTTTTCCAAGTATTATTTAACACCCAGAATTACCAAACCCAAAGGTTGGTCAACTTTTTTACTGTATCCATTCCAATAGATTTTAGGTACATGAAGAAGAAGGAAATTTTCATTCCTTTTTGTGATTTCTTTTTATCAATGTTCAAAGTGATAAATATATATCAGTTTGAAAATAGGTCAAATTCAAAATGGAAATTTCCATTCATGTCGAGAAGTCGTTATATTTGTGTACGGCCTCGGCTATCAGAGGGACAGTCTGTCATCTGTCATTCAAAAAGCATATAAGGTATGGCTCGTTATTTGCAGTGATAGTTGATGCTTTTTATACGATCGAATAGAAATCGGGACCTTTGCTGTCCATCACCGGCTTTAATTCACCAGCTCAATTTTTATGAAGGAATAGGATTGGACGTCATTGCCATAAGCCTTTTTCGTGCATCTTAAGGTTTGGCTTACAGAGGACCTCTCCTTTACCATGTAATAAATCCAGCCAATTGAAGTCTTGTTTAGTCATAATGGTTGCAGAATATGGTTAGAATAAATACTTTTAATGAATAGTCTTTTGTCTGGGCAAGTTTAAGAATTTTTAAATGAAACCAAAATATGAAAGCAGTTACGAAATACATAATCTGATCAATTGATTCGTTGTTGTTGATAAACAATTTAAGAAAATATCCTTTAGTAACTTAGACATTTTTTTTAGTCAAGTATGTTCATTTAATTATATTTTTTTTTTGCAATATGTTCTATGTTACATCTAGTACAAAATTCAAGTACCTATCACTTAGAGAGATTAAATTTTTTTTTGTTAGTGCGCAATTTTCTCCTTTTCGGATTTCTTCGTAGATTTTGAAGAAAAGACTTGGTTTTAATGTCCGCACAACAAACTATTTTCATTTACGTCATATAGTTTATGCGCCAGTCACTATCTTTGGTTAATAGCTTTTAGTTCATTTGTTTTACCCCATTTACTTCCATTTGGTCCATGGAGCCTAGATTGTTTTGGACACAAACAAAATTATTTTAATTAATGAATTAATTGATTTCGTCTGAAATCTCCTGAACTTGAACACAATAGACAACGTTTTTCTTTTAGATTACCATTAAATATCAGAAGTTATTTCTTAATTCCCTTCCACGCTTTGCTCCATTTTTTTTATTACGATATCCAGAAAACTTATTGTTGTTCAATTATGTTTATAAAAGAATAGATTCAATTACTTTATTCTCTATTCAAGAATTAACGCAAGGAAGTTCTAGAGCATTTTGAGATTGCTTTATCATATTTTGCATTGTTCATGATTTTATATTAAAACTTTTACCTATCCTTAATGTAATTTTAGTAGGTTAGACAGGAACGAAGTCGAACTAAAGCTGATAATAGCACCTTTAAAAGCAAAATTAATATTTTCTAAGTGATGACTAACTTTTGATTACATGAACAACACATATAATGATATTTATCTGGATGTTAGAAGAGTAAAGGAGGTCAATTCCCCCAAAATACTTATTTAAGAGTGAATGAAGTTCTACATACACCTCATTAGTGGAAGGAAGGGAACTGTCAGATATAAGGCTTACCCTTTTAGTGGATTTGGAAACTGGTAGTAGTTGTCATGAATAGTGGATTTTGTTTATTTCTGTCTTTGAAAACATAGAGAGAAATTCATATTAAGATTGTAAATGTTTATGTAACTTTGTATGTTTTGAAGAATAAGGTTCTATAATATATGCTAATGACATTGGTGCGAATCAGTCAAAAGTTTTCGAATATTATAAAGTAGTAAGGTGGAAAAGAAGTTTTTTTCTTAATTTCGTTATTAATGTAGCTTTTTCCGTCGGGAGATATTTTTCTAAACCATTTAAGCTTTATCTATGTAACATTTTTCTAAATATTTGTCAACAGTTAGGAATGAGCACTAGAGGATACCGAATAAAAGGATTAATATAAACATCAAGTTTTGTAAGAATGTAAAGGGAAGAACGGAACAGTAGTAGTAGTGTTTTATGTCACTTTTAGGAGGCGAGGAATGCTTGTTGCATGGTGTAGAATTGCAAATTGTCTTTGGTTTGTAGGAATTGATATTCTTGCTCAACAAACATCACTATTTCGTAGCATTATGGGATACAATATAAAAGTTATACATCTCTGGGTAATTGAAGGTAGTAGGACATTAGTGTAAGATAAAATAGGAGTAATTAAGCAATCATGTGTTGGCAAGGTTTGGATATTGAAGGTCGTCAAGTCTTGATAACTTGTGGTATTTAATATTTACAGTTGTTTGTTGCGACAGATATTGAATCAGAATGGATTTTCATCTAACTACTGTTGAAAGGGTGACAATAGATATAAATTGACCGGAGTAGAGGGGCCTTTGTTTTAGAGCAATTGCTGCCCAATGATTCACTCTGAAGCAATACCACAACATTTTGCGGAATTTATTTCCTTCTTAATGCTTGCTTCAGAGGCAATGTTTATTTCAAAGTTATTGTTTCGGCATGTCTGATTATTGCTGGATAGCACGGTAGAATATATATTTCTTGGGGACTCGTGTCCTAAATTGGCTTAGCAAAACCACCTTCCTCCTTTCAGCTGCATTGAAATCTGGAAATCATTATATTCACACATTGGAAACATTTCAGTAAATGCGAAACCCCTTGATAATCTCTTCTTGGAAGTCACTTTGGAAAGATTAGAAGATACCACAAGTTGGGGACTGTTAGAAGCCCGACCTTCAAATGCTGTTAAAAGCCGGTGTTTTTTTTTTTTCAAGGTGGAATGATTTTGCCGACGAAGACATGAAAGAAAAATAATATAACTCATTGAAAAAGAAAAGAAGAAAAGGTGTTAAAAGCATTGCCGTTGGCAACGACGGGTTCTCTCTCTTCCTCTCTCTCTTTCTTTTGTGTTGGTTGTAACATCGTCGTAGACAACGCCTTTAATGATGTGAAAATGGATCCGCTCCGCTCTCTTTCCCTTAAAAAGGAAGAGAGACTCTTAGATGGTGTTGTGTGATGTGATGATACGCGTGGCAATAAAAAGCTCTCCGAGATGCCAGAGCAGAGCGCGCACACACACGAGGAAGATTTTAGAGGTTGGGGTGAGGGGTCCGTTAGCAGCTTGGTGGAATTTGGAGGAGGGGGACCTTCATCTAAATAACCCCCTCTACCTTCCTTTTTACACGCATACACAAACGTTCCTTCTGTGTTCCTACCTCAATCGTTTAGTTGGTCTAAACAGACGTTTTATTCTCCAGGTAGACAATAAAAGTATTCTAAATTTCCAGTCCTATGCTTCCTCCTCCTCGAATGATTGTTGTTGTTGTTGTTGCTGTTGATAAGGAATGTCGGTTATTTAGCTTTATTGGTTTTTGTTTTTGTGATAATAGACTTGGTAACTGCACTTTCATTTACTGTTTAACACATACATTTTATTCAGTGTTAATGAATCCAGAAAGTACGCTCTATTTCTTACTAGTCTAACCAGTAGTCACCCATATTTGTATTCTTGTTAGGGAATCGTAAATGATTAGTAT
>NC_090765.1:11583626-11588626 GCF_036898095.1 Palaemon carinicauda | reverse complement strand
AAGGAACGCAGTCTGGATCTACATCAAGATAGCAAAATAGGGGTAATTACCTGTGTTGCTTGTACGGACGAACAAGCATCTCATTAAGGCGCACAACCGGTAGGGGTACAAGCCGCGATTTATTAACAAAACCCTCCTCGGGGTTTCAGGCCGTTACAGATGGCATAGCGAAGTAAGGCTGACATGTGATTCGTTTTCTAAGCGTTTGAACTCGTTTGTACCGATCAGGGAGGACTTTGCTATTTGTTCACGTTGTCTGATAAGATGCTTCTTCTTTGGCCTGAGCTTAGCCTGTTTCTATATTCCTTCATGCTCTTCATCCATCTGTGCATTGCTTCAGATGTTTAGCTTTGGACTTTCCTCTCTCACACCATTCAATTGTATCTTCCAAATTACTCGTCATGGGATTTTTATTTCAATGTTGTTACCGAAAACTACATTGATTACTTTTCTAAAGTAATTAACAAAATTCTCAAAAACATTCTCTCTCTCTCTCTCTCTCTCTCTCTCTCTCTCTCTCTCTCTCTCTCTCTCTCTCTCTCTCTCTCTCTCTCTCTCTCTCTCTCTCTCTCTCTATATATATATATATATATATATATATATGTGTGTGTGTGTGTGTGTGTTCTTATATTCTACGAAGAATAAATGTAATTTTGACTAATTATACGGTCATAATCATTGGCTTTTAGCACCGAAACCTTCCTTTGACAATGTTGAAAATAGATAGACATTTATTTTTTATTTGTATATGGGATTGGGATATGTTGAAATTTATTATAATTTAAGCAAGTTCATGAATACTAAGAATTATTTTTGTGTAATCTGGTCCTTTTTAAGAAATTTACATTGAAATATTACGAAAAAAGACCAATTCCAATTCTGAAAGGGACGGAAGGATTTGAGATCTGAAAAACAAAAATGAATAGACCATTGAAAATTAGGATAACTTATCTCATTTAGTTGAATTTATTTGTGGTTTGTGTATTTCCTTTCCTCTCTGTGCTAATTATTATTATTATTATTATTATTATTATTATTATTATTATTATTATTATTATTATTATTATTACCACCTATGCTACAACCCTAGTTGGAAAAGCAAGATGATATAAGCTCAAGGGCTCCAGCAGGGAAAATTACTCAATGTAATGGGCGAATGACAATTTAATTTTCCATGTTTGAGCCCTAGGCTTATAGCATCCTGCATTTCCGACTAGGGTTATAGTTTAGTTAATAATAATGATAATAATAATAATAATAATAATAATAATAATAATAATAATAATAAGCCGAGAGAGGAAAGGAAATAAGGATATATACAAACCACAACTTAATGGGAGGAACAAACATTACTGGGCTATTCTAAAATTGGCAATATTTTCAGAACAGGTTTAGGATGGGGGATCTAGCTGGTGATGTAAGGTTCCTTGAAAGTAGTAGACATCTTCAGTTCAACGAATTTCGAGTCTGAAAATCAAGATGACAACGTGGGACTGTTAGAGGTCTTGGTAGTGTTTCTGAAGCGTATTCATTGTAAAATATTAGGTTGTCACGAGAGAAGCCAAATGTATCCATTTAGTACCACCATCTCGAAAACAACTAGGCTTCCTTAATTTTTCTTTTTGAACTAACGGCCCTCAATTTGCGTAAAAGCCTCATCATTCAGAATCAGAAAGTAACCGTGTATTACTTAGGCTGTAGCACAATGTGTCTGTCTTCTCTTAGAGACTATTGACTATCTACAGGTATTACCTGTGAAACACATTATTTATCTCCAATTTCGGACTTTAAAGGTTTAAAGGTCGCTCATGAATGGCAGAGGAAAGGGACAGTAACATTGCTCTAGCAAGCAGGACAATGTCCTAGACACTGACCATATATTATATAATTATCGCCCAAGCCCCCTCTCCACCCAAGCTAGGACCAGGGAAGGCCAGGCAATGGTTGCTGATGACTCAGCAGATAGACATATAGGCTCCCCCAAACCCTCCAACCCTAGCTCACAAGGATGGTAAGGATGCAGACATTGAACGCACTAACGAGTCTGAGCGGGACTCTAACCCCCGTCTGGCAAACACCAGGCAGAGACGTTACCAATCAGGCCACAACCCCCTTTCAACTGAAACTTTCTAAATGGAACGCTTGACCTTTGCTATTTTCAGTTTGCCTTCTACGTAGTAGTCACTGTCTCAAGGTTGTTAAGAGGAAGTACAAAATAAGTTTATGACATAATGTATGCAATTTGTCAATAACATCCTCGGTCACCAGGTAAAGGGAACTTGGCTAAATCGTGGGCTAGGATGCCCAATTAGGCAGTTAGGAATTTGATAGCTTTAGTTAAATTAAAATAGTTTTTACAAGGTTAGGCCTTGAGCTAGCCACCTTAACACATAACACTTTCAGAGAACCTGGAGGCTATCAATCCTCCCTCAGGGAAGGGTTTCCAAAAATGGTGATAAGTCTAAATGCTCAAATTTTAGAGGAATATCTCTTCTATCATACACATTTAAAGTTTATGAAAGAGTTTGGAGTGACGATTGAGAGGTCTTGTGGAACCGAAGCTGGGGGAGTGGCAGAGTGGTTTTAGATCGGAAAGAGGAATAACTGATATGATATTTACCCTCAAAATTATTTTTGATAAAATTTGGTAATGGAATAAAGACATATTGCTTTTTTAGACCTGGGAAAGGGCATTTAATCGTATTCACAGGCAAAAGATACGTGATGCAATGAATGACGATTATTATGAAGTACCAGTGAAATTGAAGAGAACTATCACTATCAAGAACTCCTATAAAGACTCCAAAATGCAGCGTGAAACCGCTTAGTGATAATGAGGACTGGTTCGATATCAAGACAGGTGTCAGAGTAGTGTTCTATTATCACTATTATTTATTTGTATTTAGATAAGCGTATAAGGGAGAAAACTATGGGAGAGAGAGAGAGAGAGAGAGAGAGAGAGAGAGAGAGAGAGAGAGAGAGAGAGAGAGAGAGAGAGAGAGAGAGAGAGAGAGAGAGAGAGTTGTACATTTCTGATATGCAGATGACCTTGCCATATTAGCAAATACCTCAGAGGCTCTCTAAAATTATATGGAACAAGGGAATGCCATACTTACAATTAATGGCATGGAAATTAGTAAAGCAAAAAACTCAAGTTATGAAGTTGTCCAGAAAACACGATGAATTGAATGTCTTGTTGGATGGTCAGACCTTACACCAGTGCAGAAATTTCAAGTACCTTTTAGTAACAGTCGGTGATAACAATGCCCATCAACTGGAAATCGCTCAAAGAATTGATAAATTTACTAATAATTCTTATATGTTATACTCTAAAGAAAATCCGAAACATTCCCTGAAAAGTAAAAACTTTAATATATACAACAATACTATGACCAATTTCAAGTTATGTGCATAAATAATGGGACACTTACATTACATCTAAAACCAGAATCTAGATTCATGCAGAAAAAATGAAGGTATTAAGATTGATAAAGGGTGGGGCAAGACTAGATAGATTAAGAAACAAAGACACACGGCAGGACCTGGATATGGAAGATATTTTAAAACTTATTACGAAAAGACAGTAGCGCTGATCGGCCATGTGTAAAGAATGGAAAGTGTTAGATACCCCTGAAACTATTTTAAATGAAAACCAGAGGAAAGAAAGACCTGTTGGTAGGCCAAGAA
This sequence comes from Palaemon carinicauda, assembly GCF_036898095.1. Lineage (NCBI taxonomy): Eukaryota > Metazoa > Arthropoda > Malacostraca > Decapoda > Palaemonidae > Palaemon > Palaemon carinicauda. The sequence continues at coordinate 11,584,939 of NC_090765.1, read as the reverse complement.
TGAGATGGAAGGAAAATTAAGATGCGTCTTCAAGAAGAAGAGGTAGTTCGCTGTTGGAAGTTGAGGGAGTTAGTCTATTTGAATACAGGCAGCAGTGGAGGGAAATCTTTAGGCAGGACGACTGACAAGTTATTTATATTACCTGGCGTATGTTGGTAAAGGTGTTTTATATATATATATATATATATATATATATATATATATATATATATATATATATATATATATATATATATATATATATGCCTTTGTGTGGGCATACTTTAACTTGGTGAAAGGGTTTTGTGTATCCCCATGGTACTAGTAAGGTTTGCTGCTAGTGATCAGTCATAAATCTCCCACCCATCACCAATCCGAACTGGCTAGCGTAGTGATGAAATTGACTTGAATTGACATATCTGAGACCTTTGTCCTGTAGTGGACGAGAAACAGCTGCATTTTTTGTTCTTGTTGTATATATGCTAAATATAGTATGTATATATGGTGCATGGCCACGTTACATTACATTTAATAATGAATATATAATGTTTAATGGCATCTAATAATTGAAGACAGTATCTCTCCAGACAAAATGAGCGCCACTTAATTTTCAGGATAACATGAAAACGGTATTTACGTTTCTTCTTGTATTATATGGTGTCAACACGTGTTTCGAATCACTTTTATATGTAATTCTTCATCAGGACTACATTGGTTGAACAATGGAATTATTCTCTAGTATAAAGGTTATGATGGTGAGAATTCTGTATTAATGCGTAATCCATCGTTCCACTCATGTAATCCTCATGAAAAGTGATGTAAAAAAAGTGATTCTAAACACGTGGTTACAACAAATGATAAATAGAGAAACGTAATTGCAGGTTTTCCTATTACTCTGAAAACTGTCTGGAGCTCAGTTTGTGCGTTAAGATACAGTCTTCGATTTTTAGATGCCACTAATATATATATATATATATATATATATATATATATATATATATATATATATATACATATATATATATATATATATATATATATATATATATGTATATATTATATATATATATATATATATATATATATATATATATATATATATATATATATATATATATATATACATATATATATATATAATATATATATATATATGTTTGTATATATATATATATATATATATATATATATATATATATATATATATATATATATATATATATATATATATACACACGCGTTTGCTGCTGAATATTAAGGGGATTAGTGCTTGGCTATTTCTCTACTTTACGCAATTAAATAGATGACGTGGGGGATAAACCTTAAGTTATCAT
>NC_090765.1:11563626-11571126 GCF_036898095.1 Palaemon carinicauda | reverse complement strand
GATGACATATATGGAAAGATATCCATCGAAAATGCTAAAACGTGACAGTGATTTACAGAACAAGTCTTTCTTTCCTGAAACACAGTTCTCAGCCAGCTACACCCAAACTGCTAAGTCTGTGTTCTTGTGTACGTCCATTTTTGTTCATATCTCTAGTGAATTTAGTTTTATACCGTTGACCCGATCTGGTTCGTATTGGGGTTCAATCAATTTAGGAAAACACAAATGGAGGAGGATTTCAAGCAAAAACGATACCCGAGGGGATAGTTTTGTACAGTTTATATTCTATGAAGTTTACAACGATGCCCTTAAATAGGATTATATTACAAGACTAAGAAAATGGCCTGAGAAAAAGGGTACTTGGATCGGCATACATGTTGACAACCTGCCCCTTCGTTACACATGCTATGGGCCTACTTACCCTTGAGTCATCTACTTACGGGTCCATATCACCGGGGTGACTATGCCCCATCGGGAATTGTTGTTCTACCCGATAGTTCCTCGAGAACCAATTGGGAGAGGATTTAGTGACGTCTATGCCCACGGTGACCTGTAATGGACTTTTTATGAGTGCCAAACCAGCATAATGGTTATTCTTTTGACATAAGGGGAAAAAAAATTGTTCGACCTCAAACTGGGCAGCTGTAGCCATCACGAGCACGATCAGTTCATCACTTCCCCCGTCAAGTTGAGTGTCCCGTAGAATTCAAATTTATTTTCTTATTTTTATCTATTTTTCTATTTTTTTCTCTCACTTAAATAAAAAACTTTCTTCCCCTACTTATTTTTCCCTCTGTACATTGCCATTTAAGTACCATCCTCGTTAGGTGCATGCAAAAATCAAAATTATGATCATAGTGCCGGTTGGTGTGTTACAATTGCAAGTCATACAAAGAAGAATCTTACACCCACAATAGGTCACACAGAAACACAAAATTCAGGTTTACATAGATCATCATAAAAATTTATAAAGAAAATCAGAATATTAGTCGTATGTTTTACCAACAGTTGCTTCACATACGACTAATACATCAAAGCTTTTCATATCGCCGGACAAAATATTACCTACACGAAAATAAGAAAAAACGATTCTAAAAATAAAAATAAAAAAAAAGTTATTCACAATCCCAGCACTCGTTTGACAAATTTAAAACCACAAGAGTAACATTTCTAACAAACATCTGAGACACTGCAATAAGAAGCAAATCTAAACAGAGAATAATAAAAAACTTCTCCCTGTCTGAACATTATTTCTACTGCTAAAACTAGAAAAAAAGGATTGGGTAATGATGTTCAATTACAGCACATGATTAGTAGCAATTACCTATGACAACACCAAAATTGTTAACAGAGACAAATTAATTTTTAAAATTGCACAACAACATTGAAAAAACTACATAAAAATATTGGTTATAGCAAAATTGGTATCAACATTTGAATGAGTTTTGATATAAACGTGAATGTAACAGAAAATATATCTGTATAATAAATGGATATACCCGTAATATGCTTAGAACCGAAAAATTTAAAACAAAGTTTAATACATCTTTGCTCAAAACACTTGAAATGAAACTTACATAAAATAAACCTGATTTTTATGTCTGCCTCAATTGCCTTGTGGCAGAAACCTTTATTTCATGGTCAATGTCTGTTTGCTCGTTCTCGTGCACTAAGTATGGCATCGACACTTGCCTGCATCTTCTTCTCACTTTCCTCTTCCAGATAGCCCAGGGTAAGGGGGTACCGACTTTTTCACATGCCACACCAAGTTATCTTCTGGGACTGGGCTTAAATGCGAAAGGTGATACTCACCTTTGGCCCCAGTCCAGATGTGTTGGATGACTGCGGTATTGGTTTTGATTTCTATTACACGAGGCTTCCAGTTTGTGCTTTCTCGGTTGTAGCCTTTTAAGATAAATTCTGTCCCCTATTAGTACATCAGACTTTTGCGTTCAGAAACGCTGATTGTATCTCATGTGACTACGGGCCAACCAAGGGAAAGGCCCGTGCCAACAACAAGTGTTGGCTTTAATACCCCAACAACAACAACTCATGTGACACTTCTTATGGGCCCTTAGCAAATACCTTTGGGATATCTGAAACACTCTCCGAGCCAAATTTCACATCATCACCCGATATTGTTATATGTTGTATAATGGCAAGGTGTGGGGTTCCATGACAACGGTATACGGCAGTACGAGATCCTGCCCAAAGATTACAAAAAAACAGGTTATCCCTGATGGAGCTATAATAGGCCGTGTTTAGGGCGTATTCCGCCCACGGCAACATTTCCACCTACTGGTTCGGACTTTCGCTCGCTAGATGCTTTAAAATATTTGTCACTTTTTGTTTATGGGACTCGACGAACCCATTTGCTGAAAGCTGATAAGAGGCGATAGTGAAATGATCTATTTTCATGATTTTGACTACCCCTTTGCACACTTTGTTCACCAACTCTCTGCCATTGTTAATTATCAATGTACGCGTTTGCAACCGAAACTGTGGTTTTGTCTACCATTGTATACGTGTGTAAAGAGTGTAATGCATCTACAAACACACACATACTTAGACTGCCCATCGGGGGGGGGATGACCTAAGACGTCCATATGCACTAATAAACTTAACAGGCACCGCCAACCATGTTCTGGCCCTCGGTATCACAAGTTTGTGGTTCTTCATTGAGTTACACACATGACATTTACTAATATATCTAACAATGTCTTTCTTTATCCCTATCCAAAAAATTACTCTTGCCCTTCTCAGGGACCTCTCTGTGCTTACATGTCTGGCATAAATACTTACGTGAATTACATGGATGGCTTCCTCTACCAAAGATGAAGGAAGAACAACATGAGAACGGTTGTCACCCGGTCTCTTCTCATATCTACAATGTAGGATATCATCTGCGATGAAGAACACCTCCCTTCGCATGAGCAAGAAATCTGGGAACTTGCTACTCGTATGCCTCACACAAGCCTTGACCTGTTTAATCCAACCTTAGGACTTTTGTCCCGCAATAAGCTCACCGAGTACTGGGCCTCTAGAATGATAGGATTCATATCACCCCTGTCTGTCATCGCCTCACGATGTTGACTCCCTCGTGTTGACCATGATTTCTTCCTTTTAATAATAAAATGTATGTCGTCTAAAATCACTTGGCACAGACATTAATCCATAATACCGCACACACCTGACACCATTTAATATGACCCGATCTGGGTCGTATTGTGGTTCAATAAATTTAGGAAAAGACGAATGGAGGAGGATTTCGTGCACAAATAAAACCCAAGTGGATCGTTTTATACTCATAAGTTTAGAAGCGCGCCCTTAATTATGATGACGTTACGTTACTAAGAAAATGTCCTCAGAAAAATGGTTCTCGGTTTAGCACACATGTTGACCACCTGCCCCTTCATTACACATGCTATGGGCCTACAAGGAAGACTGCTTGCTCTTGAATCATCTTCTCAAAGGTCCACATCACCGGTGTGACTATGCCCCATCGTGATTTGTTGTTCTACCCGATAGTTCATCAAGAACCAATCGGGAGAGGGTTTAGTGACGCCTATGCCCACGCTGACCAGTAACAGATTTTTTGATTGCTAAACCAGCATAATGGTTATTCTTTAACACCAAGGTAAAAAGCCTTTTGGCACTTGAACAGGGCAGCCATAGTCATCATGATCAGTTCACTGTATGTAAAAACATTATTTTACAGATTTTTGCCATATCCTTTGTCGGAGATCAGTTGTCAACATGTTTTTTTCAAAAATAAGATTTGATTATTACCATGGATGGTTCGCAGACATATCTTGACTAGTCCTTAAGTAACAGTTATATTTAGAATCATCATCATCATCATCATAATCCATTACATATTCCATTACATATTCCACATGTGTCATTATTCCTTCCATATCTCTTTTGAGTTGTAAGTAGCTTATGTTCTAAGGCTGCAAGTTTCTGATGCGTAAGTTAATACTGGTGGGACCATCTGATTAAATAGTTTTCTTTTTAGAGAAAGTGACATTTTACAATTCATAATGTCATTTTGTTTACCAAATGCCCTCCATCCCATGCTTATCCTTCTTTTAATTTTGGTGTCGTGTCCTGGGGAAACGCATACGGTCTGTCCTAAGTATGTATATTGTTTAACAATCTTTAGAGGCTCGTCCATAATTCTTATTTTTTGTTTGCATTTTCATTGAATATTGTCTTAGTTTTACTCATATTCATTTTCAGTCCTACATTTCTGCTTTCTCTATTCAAATATTCTATCATCTTTTGCAATTCTTCCATGATTCAATAAATACAAAATTAAAGTCAGTGATATATCTCAGAACAGATAGACACTTATTGCAGATGTCAGTTTTCAACTAAGGCTTTGTCCAGTAGTATTGCTACTAAAGTCACGGAAATGACAATTTTCTTTAAGCTGGTAGCTGGTCACATAGAGAATCGGTTATGCTCGTCCTATGTTTTAACTGACAAAAAGTTATTGTAATTTGGGATAAATGGAAGGAAAATTTTAATCTTTTAGGGTAGTACTGCAGAGTATTTTACAAATGTACTTGACTTTTGGCAACCATATTTTTTCATTAGATCTTCAAAGGTGTGACTGGACATCGATAACTAACTCATTTCTTGTTTATATGAAATTATGGTTATATTGATTCAACTTTGCCGGATATATATCTGGTCTGGGTACCTTTTCTGTTAGTTTGCAAGCATTTAGCATTCATTTAATTAACTTTTTAAAGAGAAATGTTGATCTTTACTAATTTTCGAAACATGAACAAAAAGGAGAACCAGATGCAGATTCTGGGTATCAAGCCATATTGTTTTGAACTATATGACAATGAAAAAGAGGAAGAATGATCGAGTAAATGACTGAAACAGCACTGCATTGTCTGAAATTCTCGTGTATTTTTTATGGTGTTTCCTTGTGTATAGGACCTATTTCAGAATGCGTTGTTATATGTCGTGATATAAAGAATCATTGCCCAAATTACTGAATGCACAGGTGTTATTTAAAATATTAAAAATCCTCCCAAAACTATGGCCCTTCAAATATAAAATCCTTTGGTTGAGCTCCTCAAAACTTTCTGCCAAAGTATGCTCGGTAGAGTACGCTTATACTAAGATATTTTCATATAAACATCTCCAGCATACTTTAGAGTTATTGTATGAAACTAACTTCGGAATCAGGCCACTGGGAAATCTTAAATAAGGCCACACACAAATCTGCTAATTGCTTGGACCCAGTGAGTCTTCAAATTGAGATATCTAATTATGCTTTTATTTTCTTAGTAATTAAGACTGAGTAAGTTGTCCATGTTGTGCTCTTATTTTTGTAAGAAATATTGTATTTCTGAAATGTCAGGCATATTTAAACTGTTCAAAATATGATGAAAATGATGAGCCTCTTGTTTTTACATGATCGTTTTCTTGACATAATAATGATGTATAGTAATTCTCAGATGTTGAACTACTGCATCAAGAAAAATTTGATTTCCGTGTTGACTTTAAGATATTTTATGGTTTTTTATCAGAGGAAGTATAATTCATTATAAAAAAACTCGTAGTGTTTTATGTGCATTCTGATTGTGATGTTAATCTGTGATTGTAAAGGGTAAATTAAGTTACGTGGCTTACTGCAGAGAAAGGTCGGGTGTATCTGCTGATGTTTTGCAAGACTAAATTGATTTTCTGATTGAAATTATATAAGATAAACTTTAGGTCTATTGGAAAGTTAATTAAACAACGAAGGTAATGATAGTTAATAAAACCAGGTTGATGAAGCAGTTAATATATGTAGGTATAAATGCTGAAAGAAGGGAAATCATTTATTTTTTTTGGTAATGGGAGTAAATATAACATTATGGTAAGATGAGAGAAGAGGCGAATCACAGAATAGGTAAAGCAAGAAAGGTAGGAAGATATGCATAGGAGATTGAGAATAGACTCGATTTGTCTGTAAATATGGATAGCTATGTTTGGAGGTGTTATTGAGTCAACACTCGGTTATGAAAAAGCAAAATGTGTACACTTGAAGAAAAAAGATTGAAGCTGTTGAATTGGACTGTTATTGTAATATATGTAGTGTAAGAAGAATTGAGAAGGTGAGAAATGTCTTGGTCCGTAAAAGCTGTTAAAATTTAAGGGTAGGACAGATTGTGGGGAACTTATATTAGAAAGGAAGAATCCTTAATATTCATGAAGGGTAATACGATGTGCTAGATAGGATGAATAGCGTTGTGCGTGAAGTGGTGTTCAACGCACTGATGGTGAGCTTTCTCTCAGGCGTCACTGGTCAGAATGTTCATCTATACTTCAGCAGAGATAGATTTAGCAGTATGGAACCCACGCTGTTAAAAATGTATATTTACAAACAAGTAACAAAATAATGTAAGTATTTTACTTGAATCTTTTTAAAACAAAAACTTGTTTTTATCATACTTTATATATTTTCTTCAAGCTTATGTATTTTCACGTGTTCTCTTAGGAATGGTCGTTATTTATGTTATGCAAATAGGACTTAGAGGTCATATCTGAATTAGAGGTAATCTTAAAATTTTTTTAAAGGGTTGCTATTTCCTCCTAATCAGCTAAAGGAATGAAGATTGACATTTTACCTTTTTCACTTTGTGTATTGTGTAGTTATTATATTTTAAACATTTAATTATCGATATAATTTCTTTTTCATTAGTTTGAAAGCTATTTTCGATATCGTCTCTTGTTCTTATCGCGCTGTAAACCCATTAATGCAAGGCTATTCTCTTGCAGACAGCTTTATCTCTCCGAGTTGGAAAGTAATTTTGCTGTGCTCGACTCGTTAAATGAGATGCTTTCACAGATAATTTGCCTACGAATGGCCGATAACTAAGTCGAGATTAACATCTATCTATGCATAGAATTGGACGTATTTGAAGGGTAAGGAAAGTAAAGTACGCTAAATAACAGTGCGAAAAACTGTTTGCACTTTCAGCTGATCCAGAAGAACGGAATGCATGTAGTTGGCTGGATTGATTTGATCAGAGATAGATTGCTTCCTCAATATTTTAGTTAGCTACCAAAAAACGTGTCGGTACCAAATAAGCCCAAATATCTTTAGGTACTGCACCTTTCTTACTAATCACCTTTATCGTCTGTTAGGCGCAAGCCATCTTGGGTATGATGGACGTGACTGGTTAAGCATAGCTTTGTGCTGCTGGAGGGAAACTACAGAGAGGTCCATGAAATTTGGTTGCATTTGAGAGGCAGAGTGACTGGAATCACCCCAGAGACTCGGGACTCGGCTTGCTTGTCCTGTTGCCCTGAGACACGTATTCAAATATTCTTGTTGCGTGGAGCTTTCTGGTTGCAGCGGTGATTTATATCGAGGAAGGGTTCAAAAGGCCCCATTTTGTTTTCAAGAAGTACCTTAATATCCTTTGCCCTTTACAGGGTGAAACAGGATGAACTCTTTCATTTTGAATTTTTGATTAACTCAGGTTATTT
>NC_090765.1:11558626-11561126 GCF_036898095.1 Palaemon carinicauda | reverse complement strand
CGTTGTTTTAATGCTTTAATTAGCCCAAAGGTGAGGAGAGCAAGCAATTTATTTCGACACGCGCTGTATAATTCTTCGATAATTCCACTCCCCTGGATATTTCTTGCAAACAAAGCACTTGGATCCAACAACGTGATCTTAAGTGCATATTTCCAGCAGTAAGAGAGGGGGAGCGATTGAGATTTTCATGAACGGTGACTTTTTATGAAGATTTTCTTCTTTTCTGTTTCACGAATGTAATACGATATTGATGCCTCAATAGCAGGGATCGGTTGTTTCCTTTGCCATTGAGCTTAGTGTCGGAAATGAATTTGCCAGTTCTTGTTATTTAAGGCAAAATTATTAGTCGAATTAGAGAATGAGAATTGTTGCTGTTATATGGAAGAAAGTAACACATGTCTATTTATATTTAACAATGGAATTAAAGTTGTGTATTATACTGTAGTTGCAAAGAAAGGCCAAGGATAGAAATTTTAAGAGAATAGGTGATTGGGACTGTAAAGCATGAGTTAGAAGTTACTGCCCCAGATTTAATTATTTATTTTATCCAACTGGAGCTGTATAATAAACGGAGTAAGTTGGGGCTGATAACTTTTATATGGCCATTTAGGACAACTAAAATTTACCCGCTTGGTAATTGTTTAGATAACCACTTAACCGTTATATATTACTAAGAGGCAAATCCATTCAAATTTTTTTTCTTTATTCGTTAAGACCAAATTGTTAGCTGGGTGTCAGTGCCCTTCTTTGATATCGGTGTGTTCTATATTTGCAACTATATTGCGAGGATGGTTGTTTTTAGTTAAGAGTGGAAGTGTCAGTTTTAGTTAAAATGCACGATTTTCCTAATATTTATTGGAAGAAGCAAAGTTTACTTTTTATATAGAATTAGATCATTGCTAATTCAACAAGAAAATGTGTTCGTTCTTACTCCAACAGAGATTACTTAATTTGAAGAGATTCCTTGCAACTTCAAGAATTTTGTGATCGTCATGGAGCGGGTGAAAAAAAAGAGTATTATTGTGATAGCTTAATGGAAATACCCCTGCATAACGATCTGTTAGACGGGAGTTCGAGACTTGTTCGATCTCAATAATATTAGTAGTGTCTGGAACTTGGCCATCCTTTTAATCAAGAGATGAGGGCTTTGGTGGAGCCTTTAGGCGACTCTACCTACAGAGTCATCAGCAACTCTTACCTGCCCCTCCGTAGTTCTAGCTTGATGGAGAGGGGACTTTAGGGCTGATCATATGTATAGATAGTGAGGCATTGTCCTGTCACTTGCTTGTACCATTCATGAGCGACTTAAAAACCTATAATGGTTGACTTTAAGAGTATATACAATACATACTTTATACATTTAAGTGCCCACTGTTGTGTTAATTAATTGATAAACATAAATACACATTTGAATGTGAATATACCTGTATACATAAACACACACACACACACATATATATATATATATATATATATATATATATATATATATATATATATATATATATATATACACATACTGTACATGCATACATACATACATACATACATACATACATACATACACATAGTGTGTGCGTTTGTAGAATATTATATTTACAATACATGGTTTATGTATGATTACAATTTTTTTTTGTGTGCGTGAAAGGAAGGTCATGTTCTACCTTCAGGGATGTTGGTTTAATTTGGTGAGAGATATTTAGGTCGGTCTGCTGTGTCTGTTAAAAGTTTAGTGACCCGGTCAGAAAAAAATAGAGAATGGGTTCACTGGTCTCGCCAGTGAGTGTGAAAGAGTTGTGGCTGTTTCATTGTATAAAATAAGTTTTTTATTTTCTTTTAATGTAATAGTTGCTACCAATATTAGAATCAGAACTGCAAAACGCCAATAATTACTGTGACTGGAATTAGAACCTTTTACAAAAACAAAGGATACAATTTTTGTGTGAATGCTATTGAAAATCTTAAAGATGTGGAGAGAGAGAGAGAGAGAGAGAGAGAGAGAGAGAGAGAGAGAGAGAGAGAGAGAGAGAGAGAGAGAGAGAGAGAGCAACCCACTTGAGTTCTCTTAAGGTAACAAAGATTAGAAGACATAAAACGTGATTATGGATGACATTCACATGCAAATGGAGGTGTCCAGCTTACCTCTTACGTATGAGTTGACTCGTCATAACTAGACGTTTTTGCCAGTTTAATATCTGGGAGATTGTGGATGCTGCTGGTGTGTGGGAGCGCGCGTGCGCCTTTGGGTGGGCCCGACCCAAACGTCATTTAAAGTCACTGGACATATCACTTTTGATATAAATCTCTCGGATGAAGATTATCTCAATCATTGTTGGTAGGATGCGATTCTATGATGTCTATCCTTCTACCATGACGCTGATGGCTCCATGCATCAGGATTTTGGCCAGAGTTTCTTCCACTTAACCATCATTTTTTTTCTATTTATTTCGTATACAGTTTAGTTTTGGGAAGTTCAAAAGATGATCTCAACATTAATTGA
>NC_090765.1:11526126-11551126 GCF_036898095.1 Palaemon carinicauda | reverse complement strand
TATTCGTGGTCTTGTGTGTGCGTGTATATATATATATATATATATATATATATATATATATATATATATATATATATATATATATATATGTGTGTGTGTGTGTGTGTGTGTATGTATATATATATAATATATATATATATATATATATAAATATAAATACATGTGTGTGTTTGTGTGTGTGTGCGCGCGTGTGTGTGTGTGTGTGTTTAATTTACCAAAGTAGTTGGTCCCATAAATCATGTTGATTGACAAAATATTATGAAAAAGGCTTTATATATATCGGAATTAGCTGTTAGGTTCAAACTTAACTTGTATTTCTTTTAATATTTGATCCCCTCTAGGTTTTTTGTGTTGAAACTTCGGCTCTACTGGGGTAGTGAGAAGGTAACTGAAGCATAATCCTTTTCATCTTCAGTGATAAAAGTGTGGTAGTACAGAACAATAAAACAACCACAAATAATAGCAGTAAAACTATGAAATATTTGCTTTATTTGGGGGAACCGAGGTAATTTAAGTTCCATCATTAAAGGGAAGCCTTCTGATCTTATATGGTAGATCAAACAGAAATAAGGTATTTTTCTCCTTCATCCTAATAATACCAACCACTATTTGATGTGCTGCCTTAAATTACACCTTGGTAGCTTCCTTATTGAGGCAAAACACCCTTATAAATTATATGTCTCTATTAATTAAAAGCTTAAACCACTCTAACGAAACTGCTCATTAGGCTGTATGTGAACCATGGGGTCGAATATCGATGTCCCTAATCGCTGTCGAAAACCTCCGATATCCTCAACCATCGACTGTCGATATCTTTGAGGAATCGATTTTATCAGTTGACTGTCCCCGACTTGAGTGTAGGTATAAAGGCGGCGCTCTCTACGTGGTCAATAGCTTCTTCGACCTTATTGCCCTCTAGACAGGATGTCCCGGTGTGAGAGGCACACTATAACTCACAAGAGATAAAACAAAAGATAAATCCACGGTGAAAATGAAAGAAAGAAAAGAAGACGGGCACTAGAAACAAAAGATAAAATAAACAGATGACTTTAAACACAAGATATAACGTTCTTGTTTTTTTTTTTTTCTCCGAGAAGCTAATTCAATTCTCTTTGTTCCTTACCACAAGCTAGAAAAATAAGACGGTTCCTTTTGCATCGTTAAGTATAATCCAAGTGTCTCCTATTTTTACATTCTTGTAGAATTAAAGTCTTCTTATAAGAAAATACTTTTGAAAATAAAAAGAAGCGAGATGGAAATAAAGAAAGAAACCTTGCTTTTTATATTTTATTTCCATTTGCCCCAAGTCTCTTGCTAGTAACCAAATCTGAAAATCTAAGAAATAGTATCTAATTTTGGTTTTCATAATTACAGTATCTTTATAAGAAGTCCATGATCAATTTTGAACATAGCAGAATATCTCTTTAAAAAATAAATTTGTACTCCAAATGGGAAAGTTATTTTCACCTAGCAAATGTTTAAATTAAGAATGAACAGGTAATGGTTTACTATGTAACTTCACAGAATTTATAAAACTTAAGTTTTCCTAGATTGTTTTAGTGTTCAGTCGTTGGAGATTCAGGTCTCACTTTTTTATTATTTTATGAGAGCTTGGCTTTATATATTTATATTTCCTATGATATGGGTTAAGTTGATGATACAAAAATCGAGTTTTTAGATTATGATCATGGATACGCTGTTTCTTGTGACCTAATTAGAAAAATTTGTAGTTTCATGTAAATACTTGCAATATTTCTGCAGAATAATTTTGAGTTATATGAGTGGAAGTTTAATATATGTATATGACGGTTAAAGTTTTAAAGGAATCTTTCTCTTGATGTATTTTTTTTATTATTCACGTACGCTTGATTATGATCCATGTATATATATATATATATATATATATATATATATATATATATATATATATATATATATATATATATATGTATATATATATGTATATATATATATATATATATATATATATATATATATATATATATATATATATATGATATATATTATATATACCGTATGTATATTTATGTATGAATTTAACACTTAAGTTTTATCCTCTCACTAATACACGATTTCTATAGAATGTGCACATGACAGTTACACCAATAGTCATGCATTAATTATTGAATCATGTATGAATCCGCTGTTAATAAAACCGCAAATCAATTCGCTTCTTGCACCGACACAGGTGGACCGTGAGCCACGGTTTTAATCTATCAACTCAAAGTGCGCTGTTCAGCTTTATTTTGCACAAGCTCTCACGCTTCCTAGACATTTAAGCCCATCCTATCTAATTCTTCCTTCAAGGCATATCTTTCAACTCTTTCTGGGTCATCTTCTTCTAAATGTGATAAGACTTTTCACTCCTTTTGTTATGAATGTAAACGTTTCGAATTATGTGAACCGAAATTAAATGTATTTGCTTAAAAGTATTTGTAATGTGTTGACACTTTTTTTCCTGACAGGTATCTTTTATTAATAAAAGTGAGATATATAGTCAACAGTTTATTTTGAATTGCATTAACTAATGGTCGGATTATTTTGATTGAATATTGGTATTTTACTTATATTGTATCAGTAATTTTCAAATCCTATAACAAATAAATCCCTTTGTTATTCTTGCTGAAATGTGCACAATAACTAAATTTCTGCAGAAAAATCACCTTTATCGGTGGTCAGATATAATAATATTGCAATAATGATATTATACATATTTTTTATGTTAATGATATAGTTTCGTGGGGGCCAGAAATAAAACATGAATTTCATCCAGGACACATATTGTTATACGATATTTTTACGCAGTGAAAAAATGAAATTTGTTAAAGAAAAATATCTGGAGAAATTTTCTCCATGTAGGCAAACCCTATTTTTATCGTGCGAATTTTTTGTTAGTTTTTCTGAGGGAGAGGGGTTAAAATGTTACTAAAAGTATTGTCTCCTGTGAAATGTTGTCACAAAATAATTTTGAAGAATTTTAGGATCCTTTCCTTCATATATGTTAGCTTTATTTTTTTCAGTGTGGGAATGAGAAACGTTAAAAGCTTAACCACGTCTTGGAAAATTAAGCTCCTAGTAAATAAAAATTAGGGTTTGTAACTTAACGTGTACTGAAAATACATTTAATGCAAATTAACATTTGTGTGGACCAAATTTTGTAAATAAAATTTTATTAATTATTTTGTGCTTGATATGAAATTTATACTCCTTATAAAACAGTATTTGTGGTTTGCTAAATCTAAACAAATGCTTAGTTTAAATGACGGAAATTGCAGGTTAATTTAGTTTGATTTCAAATTAATTTTTATTTCATTAAGATGCTGTGAGATGTGTGGAAAATGGTAGAGTTTGATAAAATGGTTTTAATTAAGATTTTATTTTTATTGTAAAAAAATATATTCTTTTCAAGTTTTTAAAGTTACGGGTGTTCTGGTTTCAGTTCCAGTATCATCAGAATAGATGCTCGACAAAACGTCAGCCGGGAAAGTCCCACCCCATACTGAGGTACCGAAACACATCCTAAACTCACGGTCCCGGGCTGGAATCGATCTGCTGCCATGCGAGTGCTAGGCGAAAGCGTTACCACTGTATTATGCCGAATAGAAAGGCGGTTAAACTTCATATTTTGGGATTTGAAGTGAATTGGCAAATCCAAAAATTTAATTGTTGAATATTCATGATAGAAATGATATTGAAAAACCGAGGCAGACACTATGAACTTACAACCAAATAATAACTTCAACTATATAGCAATCTTTCTGTTAAATATGTAAATATTATTGAGTCATTTCTGAAGATCACGGTCCCAATAGTTAATGGTCATGACATTTGCATATTTTATTCAGCTGTCAGTTTATTTGCTAAAATTCTCATAGCCTTTTCTCTGCACAGATGTAGATTTATTATTTTGAAAGTCATGTAAGTTTTTTTCAGATAAATATGACTCTCCTAAATAAATACATTATTCGACATCTTATGTCGAGTAAAGCAAGACCCCAGATTTATTTTACACTGCATTTTTAGCAGCAGTAGAAATAATGCAAAGGATTGGGAAAAACTAAAAAACACAGGAACAATGTGGTTGGATGAACTAGCCTTACACGCAATAGAGAATATTCTTTTTGAGAAAATAATATTGAAATTCTCCCCTTCATAGATACCAGCACAAATCAGAAATGTGGTCTTGCACAGAAATATTGCTTTGATGACCTTTGTTGCTGGTCGAGATAAGATTCTATTTATATTCGAGGTCCATCAATTTCTGGTAACAACTTTATACAATCTTCTGGGACATCATTAATTCAATGTGAATAGTGAAAAATATATATTTTTAAAGAATATGCCGTTATGCATAAACGTGTTTCTCTAGCTGTGTTAACATGTATTGTATTACGTCGTTGTGCAATCTTTGTTTTTACGGATTAATTTTTTAGCAAATGAATGACTAACCTATGAATCTTTGTACAGTTATTGCTCACATACGTACACAGGTTTGTGTGTGTGTGTGTGTATATATATATATATATATATATATATATATATATATATATATATATATATATATGTGTGTGTGTGTGTGTGTGTGTATATATATATATATATATATATATATATATATATATATATATATATATGTATGTATATATATATTTATATATACATATATATATATATATATATATATATATATATATATATATATATATATATATATACGTGTGTGTATATATATGGGCATGATATTTGCTAGATATATGTGCATTGGTGGTATGATTACATTTGTGTCATTACGATATATTACATATTAGAAATTGTATAATCCTCACGTTGATGTATAACTACCGTAATTCTATAGATTTGGCAATCCAGGATTTGCTGGTCGAGCAGAGGAAGAAATTGTGATTTAGCAGAGAAGGCTGCCAGACGCATCGTCTATGGCAATATGGACAAGATAGTCCGCCTCGCATATCTTTTTTTTTTTTTTTTTTTTCAATTAATCCGTGTTTTACGATGAGTAATTTCCCTGGGCTTAACCCCAACCCTGGACGTTAATAAGGGACCTTTGGGACGCGTGTCGGAATGCCTGATATATGACCGTAGTTTTAATGTTTTGGATAAAACGGCATTGCGTTTTCCGAGGGGCAGGTCTGGTGTTCCTTTTGTGGCACCAAGTTTTATTTAAATTTCTCGTTTCTTTACGTGTGTTGGTTCGCATATTTCTAAATGCCATATTACATTAATGTTGATAATAAATGGCGCCTTAAATTTTGAAATCGGTAAATTAAGTCTATTGTTTATAATAGAATGTATTATAGTGCGACTAGTTTATATATATATATATATATATATATATATATATATATATATATATATATATATATATATATATATATATATATATGTGTGTGTGTGTGTGTGTGTTTGTTTTTATGTGTGGATGTATGTGTATCTGTACGGTATACATGCTCATTATATGTATACAACAACTACAACAACAAATGCAGCTGTTTTTGGTCCACCGCAGGACAGAGGCCTCAGCCATATCACTTATGTGTATACAAACATATATATATATATATATATATATATATATACAAAAATCATATTACCGCTAGAGAGTTATGGGGTCCTATGACTGGCCAGACAGTGCTACATTGGATCCTTTACTCTGGTTACGGTTCTTTCCCTTTGCCTACACAGACACCGAATAGTCTGGCCTATTCTTTACAGATTCTCCTCTGTCCTCATACACCCGACAACACTTGAGATTATCAAACAATTCTTCTTCACCCAAGGGGTTAGCTACTGCAATGTAATTGTTCACTGGCTACTTTCCTCTTGGTAAGGGTAGAAGAGATTCTTTAGCTATGGTAAGCAGCTCCTCTAGGCGAAGGACACTCCAAAATCAAACCATTGTTCTCTAGTCTTGGGTAGTATCATAGCCTCTGTACCATGGTCTTCCACTGTCTTGGGTTAGAGTTCTCTTGCTTGAGGGTACACTCGGGCACACTGTTCTATCTAGTTTCACTTCCTCTTGTTTTGTTAAAGTTTTTATAGTCTATATAGGAAATATTTATTCTAATGTTACTATTCTTAAAATATTCTATTTTTTGTTGTTTCCTTTCCTTACTGGGCTATTTTCCCTGTTGGGGCCCCTGGGCTTATAGCCATCCTGCTTTTCCAACTAGGGTTGTAGCTTAGTATTTGATGATAATAATAATAATAGTCCGTATTGAAAGACAGCTAGATTTTAACCCAGGGAGCAGGCAGGCTTTAGAAGTGGGCATTCAACAACTAACCATTGCCATGTAATTAACAAGCTAATGGAATAATCAACAGTATGACAAACCACTGTGTATGGCATTAATAGCCTATGAGAAAGCTTTTGATTCTGTCAAAACCTCAGCAGCAATGAAAGCCCTTCAAAGACAAGGAATAGATAAATCTTATGTTAGAATACTGGAAGATATCTGTACAGGAAGTAAAACAATCCTAAAATTACGTAAAAATAGTGAGAAAATTCATATTGATAAAGAGTTACAGAGGGAGATCCCATCTCTCCTAAATTATTCACAGCATGTTTAGAAGAGGTTTTTGAAAATTTAAATTTGGAAAATATAGGAATTAATATTAATTGGGAATACCTTAACATCTTAAGGTTTGCAGATGACATAGTTTTGCTTAGTGAATCATGAGGAGTATTACAAAAGATGATAGAAGATTTGAATAGAGAAAACAAATGTAGGATTGAAAATATGAATAAAACTAAGAAAATTTTCAATGAAAATGCAGACTCAACAAATAAAGAGTTATGGAAAAACCTCGAGAGAATGTTTATGCTTATACGTACTTTGGACAGACAGTAAGTGTATCCTTAGGACATGAGACCAAAATAAAAAGAAGGTTAATCATGGGACGGAGAACTTTTGGCATACAAAATGAGATTAACAAATGTAAAATGCCACTTACTCTAAAAAGAAGAGTGTTTAGTCAGATGGTCCTACCAATTTTAACAAATGCATCAGAAATTTGGAGCCTTACTAAAGCCTTAGAATATAAGCTAGTCACAACTCGAAAAGCTTTGGAAAGAATACTGTGGGAATAACACTAAGACGGAAAAAAAAGCAACATGGATGCGAGAGCTAACTGAAGTAGAGGATATTCTATGTAAGAAAAAGAAATGGACATGGACAGTGTATATAATGAGAATGATAGACAATAAATAGACATTAAGAATAATATAATTGGTTTCAAGATATTGCAAAAGAAGCTAAGGAAGGAAGAGAAGACGCTAGATTTACGAACTCGGAAAGTTTGCGTGTGTGGACCGGAATAGAAAGACTATAAACACGCAATTGAAAGGAATTGTCTGAGGCTTTTCTTCTGCAGTGGAATAGTAACGGCTGATGATGATAAAGATGATATAAATATACATATATATATATATATATATATATATATATATATATATATATATATATATATATATATATATATATATATATATATATATATGCATGTATGTATGTGTGTGTTTGTGCGTGTTGTACGTATATTGTTTGCTGGCAAATTTCCAACTAACGTCAGTTGAATTTAATAGTATCTTTTGTAAAAATTCATCAAAAGAATATGTTAAGAAATATGTGATCATTATTATATTTGTGCTATTGAAGTCATCGAGAACTGGGTGGAGGCCAGGATAAAGGTGCAGTTGTCCTTGCAGGATTCTTTGAGGTGTCATTCGTCCTCTTGATGAGATGCAGAGTGGAATCTCTCTCTCTCTCTCTCTCTCTCTCTCTCTCTCTCTCTCTCTCTCTCTCTCTCTCTTTATGGTATAAAATTGGATATTAGCTGTTGTAATATCTTCTTACGTTATTTTTATGTATGTTTTTTCCCTTGTCAACCATCGCGTTGGTGTTTTTCCACATTAAGAATCTTACCCAAATTGGGAAAAATCCATGAATTTATATTCGTCTGAATCATGAATAGTAGTAACCTTGGAGTACGACCACAAAGTGCCTTGGAAAAAATGTATATTCATAAAAGAATAAGGTTCTCTGAGAAATTGATATTTAGAACTGGAAGTGCTGGTGGGCACCTTTTGACAGAATGTGGTGAAGGCTTCGATAAAGGTTTGGGTATTATTTTCGTGAGAGAGAGAGAGAGAGAGAGAGAGAGAGAGAGAGAGAGAGAGAGAGAGAGAGAGAGAGAGAGAGAGAGAGTTTTTCGAGTGTGGAACTAGGGGAATAAATCTTTCCGTATAACCATTGTAAATTCATAATTTAGGACCCAAAACTTGTTTCTAAAAGCATAAAACAAGTCACCCTAGTTATTTGCAACAGCTCGGGGCTGAATAAGCTCGGAATGTAACGCCTTACGACTGTTCGGACCGCTCAGAGAGGTGTCGGAGGTACGGGCCAGGGTGTGTGTACCTATTAATTAGTCATTGGTTAATTACATGTGGCCGACACCCAATCACTGGTTGAGGCATCTAACCCTTTTATTAACGCCAGCGAACACAGTTACGGCTTTATCCCAGACGGATTCGCCGTCTACCACAATCCTTGACTCGCAACTTGTCTCCTCTCTCGTTAATCTGGAGGAATAGACAGAACGCTTTCAACCCCAATTGGTATTATCTGAGTGCTTTATCCGCCGCTTACGTTCGCTTTTGGTTTTCCGATGTTCAGATAAGATATGCGGATGTATCTAGCTTTCTGGGCCAATTATTTGAAGTCAAGATGGCTTGCTGCCTGCTGTGATGTCAAGGAAAATACTTTTTAAAAAGAAAAAAAAAAAAGATTACAGCCAACTTTCTTGAGCGATAAGATTTGGCAAATCGTGGTCTCCTTGAAAGACGACGCTGCCATGATGTCGAGGAAGAGGTTACGTATTTGAGGCTCACACATCTCCAGCGGACTTCTCATTTTGAATCATATTTGTGCGTTTTTCTTTCGTCCTTTGCAGGGAGAGCGACGGTGGATGAGCGATAAGTCAAGCTATTGTTCTTAGTGTTCTGCAGCCAATTTTGGCTAATATCACTTACTGTGTTGGATAGAGATCTTCAGCCGTTGCTCATAAGTCCTGTTGTACAAGTTCGGTACACAAAGCAGTGATGCGGAGTGCAAATCTCTTCCTATAACTGTTCGTGTTAACATGGTTTTCTTTAGCGAAAGTGTTAAGATTGATAGCCCAGACAATTTTGGTCCATAAGCCCTTTGGGCCCTTTGTTTACTTCCAGATTTTCACCAAAGGAGCAGCTTTGGAAATTAAATAAACTGGAAACCTCAAATAGATTATCAATAGTTTTAATCCCCCATTTACCTACTTTTATGAATTTCCATCAGCCTAATGTTTCCGATTTGTAATTTGTGATAACTATTTTTTTTTATATATTTTTATACTGGTTTTAGTTTCCTGAAACTCTCAAGTAACCATAAATTTCCATTTACGAAAAATATTTCTCTTTAGATTAACCGATAAAACATATAAATCAGGAAATGACCTTGGATTTAAGCTAAAGATAGACCAGATGGACCTTGCAGGATGTTGGGTCTTGAGTCAGCTTCTCTCTCTCTCTCTCTCTCTCTCTCTCTCTCTCTCTCTCTCTCTCTCTCTCTCTCTCTCTCTCTCTCT
This sequence comes from Palaemon carinicauda, assembly GCF_036898095.1. NCBI lineage: Eukaryota > Metazoa > Arthropoda > Malacostraca > Decapoda > Palaemonidae > Palaemon > Palaemon carinicauda. The sequence continues at coordinate 11,541,469 of NC_090765.1, read as the reverse complement.
CTCTCTTCCTGAAAAACCTTTCTTGGAACATTAATTTTAATGAATTGTAATAATAAGAGTAAGCATGTTAAATTCAAGTGCGTGTCGAAGATACTGAATAGCTTATCATGTCGAAGGAAAAAGAAGAAAGGGTATTATAAGTAAAGAGAGAATTTCTGGTCTTTATACTTATGGGAAAATTTGGTAAAAAAATCCTTAAGAATATTTTATAGCCATAAGATGTTTCTAAGAAACCACTGACAAGTCTATTTATGAATGAATAAAAGCCTGACTTAGAAACCCATTTTTTTTTATCGCTGAAATGGAAATTCAAAGTTTTAAGTATCTTATGTTTTTTGGCTGTGGTGAAGATTTATTTTAAGAATCTTTCTGGGCTAACAACCAGTGAGCATTAAACCTGTCATGCTTTCTTATATTGATAAGGAAAAGAGTCTGAAATGCATAAATAATTTAATCTTGACTTTGAATATTTTAGTTTTTGTCACTAGTGTCATTCACACCGTGCTATTATTTTACGTTTTCAAGGATAGAATACTGCAATATTAATAATATCTTTACCTTTGTGTGTGTGTGTGTGTGTGTGTGTGTGTGTGTGTGTGTGTGTGTGTGTGTGTGTGTGTGTGTGTGAGAGAGAGAGAGAGAGAGAGAGAGAGAGAGAGAGAGAGAGAGAGAGAGATTTCAGATATGTGGTATCTCGAGAGGTGGGATTAATAGTTATGAGACCTCTCTTTTTTTCAATTCCGATTCTTGAAGAGAGGAGTGTGATCATCACATCTGTTCTGAAGTCGACAACTGACGATTACAGTCAAAACACACACAATGGAGCCGATCCTTTAGTTTGTTATTCGTAAGGACTAATTCCTAACCACTTCCTAGAACAAGATGAGGCGCCAAGATATGGGAAACTGGTATATTATTGTGATCTTTACACTTGTCTACGACAAGGCTTACTTCTGTCTGCGCTGGGCGGAGAGCAAAAGGGTAAAAATTCTTCTCTGGAAGAACCGTCTCATCTTTAGCTTTGCCAAATACCCCCCCCCCCCCTCACCCCATCACTCTGATTAGCCCCCAACACTGGCATCTCGAGAGGTTATCGTATCGACACTTAATGAAAAAGATACAACCTTTTAATAGTCATCTCTATCCCTTACTGTGTTCTCTCTTCTCTCACATACCCTTTTTTCCTTTTACGAATGTAGCTTTCTTTATCCATGTTTTTACTCTTCGCCAATATGAAGACTTGATATCCATAATTGCTGTTCATTGTATACAGGATATCAGGTTCATCGTTACATCATATGTGTGACAGAGGTGTAAGGTTTTGAAAATTTTGTAAATATTTTTTTTTTCAGTTTTTCTCTCATGTATACTTTCTTAGGTTAAGGTTTCAGGTTTATAGAAAAAAAATTGTTCATGTTTCAATTGCGAAATATATTTGCTTTGAAGATTATTAGCAATAGTAATAATTTGGTTGTATTGATTTTATTGTAATATTGTACTTCAGAAAAGAAAATCAAACGTAAAAAAATACTATCAATGTAACCTATATGAAAAATGTAAAATATAAGTATGAAATACTTATAACAAAATGGATAGTTACTATCAAAGTAAACTGAACAAATTAAATCAGTAATAAATTACGATACATACTTGATACTTGATGAAAATAGGAATGAGGCTGAAGAAAAGTCCTTTTACTCGTGAGGCAAGAAGTGTCTCTATGCATGCTTTAGATTGACTGAAAATGAAGCTGTTGCCGTCGAATCATTTGGGTGTAGTGGACACCATAGTGTTAACAATGGCAGGGTTGCAACCATCTCATCTTGAGTTAATTGGCAGTGGCTGAGCGATCTTACCACCCCTTGATATTTTTGCCTTGTTTTCCCAGCTGTCCCCCAAGGCGACTGACTGGCTTCATTTTTCTTGCTCATATTCCGCCGTCATCTTGTCTTTATGGGGCCCTTTGAATCCCTCTGGGAAAATCATTCCCCACCAGGTTTCGCTTATTAAAACGATAAACATTTTAATATTTTTCAAAATGCATGTTTGGTCATGAGGGTTTCGGATTTCTTGCAACTTTCGATATGATTCGATTAAAACGTGAAATTTTGAAATCGCAATAAAAGCTAAAGCCTTCCAAACTTCATGCAGATAAGTTTCTCATTTTCTGGAAGACTAAATTGATGTTTCGGGGTTTAGTCGTAAAAAGTCTGATTGGCTAATTTTTCAGATTTAGCAAAATGGGAATTATGGGATCCAAAAATTCATTATTTAGTGTGCTCGAGGCAATGTCGATAACAATAGTTTTCTGTTTTTAATAACATATAACTTTAGAAAGTGAATTATTTATGCGGAATATGTGGGACAAAAAGTAAATAGCAAATAGATATAAGTGCATACAATTTTACCGTAGGTGTGGCTGACTAACGGCCACCTAGGATTTAATTGAGCTTTGTTCAAGATGTGCAGTTTTCTCTTTACGTGGGTCTTTTCTGAGTATTTTTCCCCATTGCTCCACGTGTGGTTATGTCTTTGCTTATATTTTTTTGTATGTCCTTTACCTTTCACTTTATCACGGAAAACCTTTCATTCATTTCCATATTGTTATTAGTATTTTTATTTGTGAGAATATTATTCCAAATCATTGTTTACTGTCACATTCTTTTTATTTACTTTCGCCAGCCTCTTCCAGTTCCCCCATTGGAACACTTCTTGTATTCGTGTGTGTGTGTGTGTGTGTGTGTGTGTGTTTTTTTTTTTTGTAACGACTAAGGTCCAATATATATATATATATATATATATATATATATATATATATATATATATATATATATATATATATATATATAATTTGTTTTTATTCGGTTTTCTGAACCCTTGTGAAGATATCACTCAATACAGAAATTTATCAGTTTTGTTCTTTTTTTTTAGTTTATTAAGTCTTGCTTTTATTCTCGAATTAACGAATCTTGCATTTTTTTCTCAACTATGACCTTTTTACTGGAGGTTTGTAAACATGTGTCCTCCTCTAGTATAACATGTATATGAAGATTATGAAACTACACTTATTTTTAAGGAATATGGTATCGATCTGATATCATGAAAGTGCAATTGCCTCTCGGATCATCAATACGAATATTTAAAGTCTGCTTGCCCAAAGAAGTAAGGTGGATAACCCCGAAATATCTTCGGCAATGATTGGAATCGAACAAAAGGCAATTCTTTAAATTTTGCTGCGAATTAGTGTGTGTATTCTAACCCAAAATTTTACGGTTTATCATTATTATTATTATTATTATTATTATTATTATTATTATTATTATTATTATTATTATTATAGTGAAACTGGGACATCTTGTTCCGTTAGATAAATTTGTATCAACGCCGTGCTACATCTTTCTAGTAATTACATAAATGGCAATTTTAAAGTGACGATTTAGTATATATATTTTCATAATCTCTTGGTTAGTGTTTGGATGCTGTCAAATCTCAGTTATAAGTTCTGGATTTTTGCATTCACTCATTTGATTTATTACAGTATTATTTCGTATGATCCATGTTTTTTTTTTTTTTTTCATTCACGATTTGAAAGTCTAATTGAAGTATAAGTGAATTAAGTGAGTTGCATTGGAACCCATCAATATAGTATTTGTTTTCTACCTACTTCAAAAGATTTAAAATTTAAACCATATTTCATTGATTATCATAGTCGCTGTGCATCCAAATAACACAAGTCAGCCAATCTCGGTCAATGTTCAAAGACTTGGCCTGTCCTCATCCTGACTTGAACGTGATACTTCCGGAAGCTTGATCATTTTTGGTAATTTTCTACTTAAACTTTTATTTTTGTCTGAAACTTTATATTTTTTGTGACGTAAGCTTTAGTTTTTCATGTTATTCGTTTTCAATTGTTAGAACTCTAATTGTTTTCTTATCATTACTCTGTTTTCATTTCATTCATCCCATATTCATTTAAAGAAAGATATTCCTTATTGCTTATCTTTTATTCATCATGCATTTTGTTATAGTTCTTTTTTTTTTTTTAAAAATTTATCTCTATAGTCTTCATTGATTACTAAAGTTGTTCAGAATCTCTTTATACCTTCCATTGTACTATTTTGTTACCATCACTTTTGGAATGAAGACTGATCACTTCATTTTCATTTGATATTATTGCTCGGAGAGTTTATTACTTCAAAACTACTCCATTTGTTTTTTTACTATTCAAGTCTCTTTGAATGCAAAAATTAATTTAGGATGGTTCAGTTATATTAACCATCTCTTGATTTTCTTTTTACTATTATTATTATTATTATTATTATTATTATTATTATTATTATTATTATTATTATTATTATTATTATTAATTTGACGATCATGTTTCAAACTGTTAGCGTCCAGATTTTAATCGATATATTTGAAAGAGTTCACCCAATACCACTTGATTATAATTTGACAAAGGGAAAAATGTTTCAAAAGGATTATTTATTATTCATCTATTGTGCTAATTTTAACCACTTATCTTTATAGGTTAGAATTTTGCTGTACTTGATAATAGTTTCAGGCTGAGGTTCTTTCCATTCAGTTTTTTAATCGCATAGGTTTAGTATTTGTGATCTTTTATCAAGAAGACACTTGTTAAGATTTCTATTGACAAAGTTAGAATTTTTCCCCATTTGAACTTTCCAACAGTAGGCTAACATAAGAGTTTGATTGTCCCTCATCTCTAACAGAACTTCATCTGAATCCGTTACTAATAAACGAACGATATATAGTTTGATCTAGAAAACAAGTTCGTTGCATATACAGAGGATGCTATTCTCCTAGCGTCATGTCCATCTTCTGATCGTAGATCTGGGGATCTCGGGTTGCTGAATTCCTTAGTAGAGATCTAGCTGAAACTAGGTCATGGTTGGTGCAAATTATGGGGCATACAGTTTAGCCCTAACAAAATTCAAATTATTATTGCAAGTAATGTCGAAAACACTGGGTCCTTAACATCAAGAACTATGCCTTGATAATGTTTATCTAACTATTTACTACTCTATATTTTAGGTTTGATTCTTGATTGCAAATTTACTTATGAGAAACACATTCTGCCTCTTTCTTCTAAAATTACACAAAAAATATTGTATTAAGAAAGTCTTTCAAGTTTTTCAGTTATCAATCTATTCAGAAGAAATGGTTTAATTCTAATTTATTTTATAGAAACTTGCGATCTATGAAATTTCTTATTCCCGATTTTGATATTAATCCGTGGCACTGTCGTTCAGTTAGTTCTTTATGCATGTTACATAAGGTTTGTTCATAATTCTTACCATCCCTTGCAATCAGATCTTCCTAGACTGTACCATCCTGTACTGTACTAAGTATGCAGTTAGTTCTAACAGTCTTGCCTTCTTCATCATAAGTCTCATACCACACAGTGTTCTAGAAGTTTTATTCCAGCTGTGGCCAGATTGTAATACAATAATTCCAATTCGTCAATTGAATCGGTGGAACTTCAAAAGTTCAAACTTGCAACGAAGCTTTTTATGTTGAAAAGGCGGACATAGTCTGTCTTCATGGTTTACATATGACATATTTTAACGTTGTTACTGATCTAGAATATTTTATATTATTTATTTATTATTTCTCATATATATTTTATTAATTCTTTATTTCCTTTCCTCACCGGGCTGTTTTCCAATGTTGGAGCCTTCGGGCTTATAGCATGCTGATTTTCCAATTGCGATTGTAGCATAGTAACAAAAATAGTAATGATAACTGATACAGTACTGGAAACAGTAGGGAAGAGAAAATCAGAAACTAAAGAACAAATTTCAAACTGTTTGCAGGCAGAAAGGGATAAAACAAATGTGAGGGTGTGTGCGAAACATTAGAGGAAGCATGCAAAATATATGGAACCCAAGTTAAAGTTGAGATGGAGTTTGCATAGTATACGTATTTTAAGAAGGACTGTAGTGTAGAAAATCATGGAGATAGTTGTGAATGCATCCCTCATTTTTTAGAATCAAGGTACTTTTTATGATTACTCTCAACAGAAAGGAAGGATCCCTACAGTCTGTGTTGATGCAAATCTCATTTTTTAGAATTATAAGTGAAAAATACGTTAAGATGTATTTTTGTGTGTTATTATGTGTGCATAGATAAAATCTTATGTTTATTCTGCTAGAGGATTGAAGATTGTTTTTATCAAGTAAATTTAATGCCAAAAGACCCATGAGCTTTAAACTTCAGAGGTCACTTTATATGTTCTTGCATCAACGCCAGTGGAGCAACAAACCAACAAGACGTACCCTGATTTTTTGTTCTATCAACTTCTCTATCTATTATACCGTCTCAGAGCAATTTTTATTTAATCATCGAGCGAGATTATACTCACTTTAGAAAGGCTTCGGCGACTTCCAGCCGTCCCTGTCTTTTTTTTTATTGATGGGCCTTTAACTTAAAATATAATGGGAAGACTTTCTGAAATGGGTGAGGGAAGGAGAGAGGCGTCTTATCCACAAGAGCCGTCTGTCCGTCTGTCGACGAAATGATCACTTGTGTTATGTGATCAACGCCTTTGGAGAAAGAGAGGTGTGTGTGTGTGAGAGAGAGGGAGAACGACTCTATTTCTGCCCATAATTTTATCCATCTCTCTCTCTCTCTCTCTCTCTCTCTCTCTCTCTCTCTCTCTCTCTCTCTCTCTCTCTCTCTCTCTCTCTCTCTCTCTCTCAAGAAGTTTCTTATATGTATATAAATATTTATTGTTCTTAAGTATTTTTGCACGATATCCGACTACACTCCAAATTTTAGTCGATCAATGCTAGGAATATTGAAAAATAATGATGTACATTTTTCTTATAGATATTATAAAAAGTGCATAATAGTCAATATATGGTAAGAATTCGTTTTTTCAACCTTTCATGCTTACACAGTATTTGTTCTTTCGTATAGTTCTCTTTATTTCGGACATTGTGTTACATAGCTTTGAATTTAATTTTGGTTACCAGGCAATAGGAGGTAATAACATGAACAAATATTATAACTGCATCTAATTTGCAGCTATGTATAGACTGTGAAAATAAGGATAGAGATGAAGTTGAGAACATATACAGTACTGTCAAATATACAGAATCCTAAATTTCAATACGGTGTTTCAAAGATATGATGAGTAATCATAAAACCGAGTGAGTTCTTAACTACACCAAAGTCAAACTCCTTTTTGAGTACAGATTTTGTTCTTCCGGGTACATTCGATCGTCTAGATCTAAACTAGTTGAAAGATTCCTCGCAAAAGTAATTAAATTTGGTTTCGAAAATATATGGTAAATGTGCGCATGATTAACTGAAACAAAAAATTTCATGTTACGTTGGTCAAATTTTCATAAGGTTCATCATCAGCATTTAACGCAATCTAAATATATGGTTTGCCTTGAGTCAGGTAATTGATATAATCTCGAGCATTTTAAAGAGCTGCCAAAAAAACGATCTTCAGGCTCTTAAATGGGATCAGTCATATATAAAGGAGCGAAAATAGCAAAAGATAATGATACGATGCCCTCATAATAAAGGTGAAACATGCAGGTGCAAATAGTAAAGTCAGCTTATTTACCTGCCTCACAAAATCAAATGTTGAAATTAATATAGAGAATACTGCATGCGTGTTTATCAGGCATACTAAGTTTTAAGTTTACCTACATTTCTCCCTCCCTGTTTATTTTCACTTTTTTGCATGATTGCATATATATACTGTATATGTTTAGTATTCTCAATTATCTGCATGGTGTGAAAGTTGTCAAGTGGGTGGTGTCAGTATATTGAAAAATAAATGAAGAGTAGATTACTAATTCTTATGATTTTGAATCTACTGGATATGGTACGCAAATGTTTGTTGATTAGTTTAAGGATAGTTAAGTTGAATGGTATGGCATTTTGAGACAAACAGAAAGTCCAATGCTTGCAAGAATTTGAAAAAGAAAAAAAAATTAAAGGATTAGTTTTGAGGCACATAAAAGGGGTATGCCGGCAGGTACAGCCTCAGTACGTCCTTTGCAACCCATAAATCTGACTTTGACTTCGAATGGACATACAGTATGCGTCGTGCGTGTGTGTGTGTATATATATATATATATATATATATAATATATAATATATATATAAATATATATATATATATAATATATATATATATATATATATATATATATATATACACGCATAAGGCTGTCCACAAGTACATTATATTTACAGACACAATTATTTCATTGACAATTAAATTTTATTGTGAACAATAATACAAATGCCCTTCAATTTTATTGTGAACCAAAATACAAAGCTCTTAAATTTTATCAACGCAGGTGCTCAAACTGGATATATAATGTGTTTGTGTACGGTGAACATATGCAGAAATATTTCGTATTCCATTAGTTTTCTGTAACATTTAAGTATGCAGAAAAAAAAAAACCACTAGAAATGTACCCTGAGAGTGCAGACCTCTGCCACAGCAGTTTATTTCTGGCGACATTTTACTCGACTTTGACCTAGGACTTTCAGAATTGAATCACTTCCACGTCTAAACATAACAATTAATCCCTGAAAGTTTCACCACGCTATGATTAAAAATTTTTCTAAGAAGTTGTTCACAAACAAGCATACAATAGGACAAACAGGAGCGAAAATATAACCTAACTTTTTTCGCGGAGGTAAAGATAGGTAATTCGTAATTGACCATGTTTGGTCGTAACCAGTGTCATTTTATTTTTATATTTTGTGCCATTCCATTGACAACAAATCTGTCATATTCATGATATTCATTATCACGTGTTTTATCTTTGGTCTTGATATTATTCCAGTCGTTATCAGTGATATCCTAGAATCATTATTGCTTTCCTCTGTCCTATTCTATTCCCGCTTTATTTCTCCCCGCATCATCAACTCCAGCAACCGAAATCTTCGGGGTCTCATCACCAAATAACATTAGTATTTGTACTATTGAAAAGACGGAGGTTTGTTGTCAATTTATCTTAAAGCCTGATCTCTCTCTTGCGCTCGATCCCAGAGGATCACTTGATGTGAATCTGATATCGTATAGTAATGGAGATGAGATGCTTGATAGCGGGAGGCTGCCGTTAAGATTATCCCCGTGAGGCTTTCTGGCAATCTCTTTCCAATGGGTTCTGCGAGCGCGAGGTGGTATTAAGCCGTGATATATACACAATGCATGTGTTTGCCTCAGATAGAATGATTGTGAGAACAACAATAATAACAATGATGTTATTGCTTTGGCTGTTGATGCTGAATTACCAATATCCGTTGGTTGGATTCAGCTGGATTTTTATATACTTTAGTGGCGTGGTGTCATTTAGTTCTTTGTATGTGAAATAAGATGATAAAGCTTATCAAATCCTGGAGGTTTTATGATGAATATAAATTGTCATTGATTTAGATTTTAGAGTAATTCCAAGCTGTGGTCTCTAATAAATTGCCGCTACCTTTATTCCAGCCAAGTTATATTTATAACCAAACTGTGGGCGTCTTATAGCTGGTTCATTCGTAAAAGCTCTCGGGCCCTTTCTTCTAGGATTAGATCCATGGACAATGTGATTGATAGCCGAATTGCTTTACAAAAAAATTGTTTCATGAAATTCTAGTGAACTTCAACGATCGAAAGCAATATCCAAAGAATATCATGTCTGTTCAGTTAGACTGGGAAAAAAAGAAAAAAAAAAACACGTTCCGTTATGCTCATGGAGTCAGGTGGGAGACCGTCATCAGAAACCATCGCGGTGAAGAGCAGCATAATTGTCCTGTGTTTGTTTTTCCGCAAGTATTAAAGGGAACAACACTAGATTCGTAAGGTTTCCTCAAACTGAACAAGATAAGAAGAGATGGGTTTACCCATGCAAGAGAAAAAAGCCCAATAAATACCATGGACCCTCGAGTGTAAAAACTTACATTTTGTGATGGGTGCTTTCAAAAGAATTATGAAATATGTGTTGCTGAACATTCTAGCAACATCAAGTATGAGACTGTTGGTGAATGGAGCTCTTCCAAAATTAAAACTACCATTTAGAAGATAGATATTATCATTTTATTGCCTATGAAGTGCAAGATCAAACTTACATAGGCCTCAACTGTGAACTATGAGTGTCTAAACTTATGACTAATATTGATATTCATTAGAATCGACCTACTTTACGTTTGTTTAGCAAATACCAATTGTCTCTTATCTTTTAGCAGATTATTCTAATTTTATTTCATTGCAGTAATACATTTTGTGTGACCATGAGAAGGGTGTTATTTATGAAGGATCTACCTTAAAAACCGTACCTTTATTCTGCTATCATACTTTCCCTCACCATGAGCACCGTTGCCTCTCTCTCTCTCTCTCTCTCTCTCTCTCTCTCTCTCTCTCTCTCTCTCTCTCTCTCTCTCTCTCTCTCAAGATTTAATATGTCAAAAGTCTGATGTTTTCACTTATTGACTCTTTCATTAAGATGGTGATAATGTATGACGTAGGATTATGTTTAAGATAAATGAAATGTGATCTTGTTATAATTACGTTCCCCGTTAAAACTTAAACATTAAAGAAAATTGTGCTTTCTCTCCCTGTGACGCCAGCAAGTCTGCACGTGGGTTGTCATATTTTTTGGAAACTTATCAAAAGGACTTACTTTAGGATCCTCGGTGGGTCTCCAGGAATTGAAAGAAAAGAAACGAAATACAGGAGGAAAATCCGGAAATAAACTTCCAGAGAAGAGTCAGGAAGATGACGTGGACTAAACTTGCATACATTCAATGGCCACTGTTTTTTTTTACCCATAACCACAGGAATTCTTTTGTATTCCTTGACTTCCCAAGATAGCTGTTTTATTATGTTATGTCTGAATTCTCATATGAAGAATCCGGAATACAAACACTGACGATTTTAGTAAATTTGAATCATGCATGACTCAAGTGGATACCTTTTCCTCCCCCCCCCCCTTTTTCTTTTCAATGAAAGATATAGTCTTGTTTATTAGCACATCAGACTATATTCTACTAGTGACTGGAGTCACGTTAAAAAAAAAAAAATTATGTTCGTAAACGAACGTACTTGCTAGTCTGTGCTTTTTTATACTTAAACTTTGTGTTGCATTTTAATGCTTAACCTCCTCAAAGATGGTGAGGAACTAATGGGTTTGAGCGGGACTCGAACTCCAGTCTGGCAACCACCAGTCAGTGACGTTAGAGGGATTGAAGGTAAGATAATTAAATTAAGATTTTCAATTATTTTAAAGTTTTATTTTTATTATTTAGATGTGGAACAAATCAAGACATTGATTTTATTCATGAAAGATGAAAGAACGCCCATTGCCTCCTAACCTTTTACAGTGTTAAGAGCGCATTATTCATATATTTTTACTTGGTAGTGAACTCATTTCTAGCAAGTCATTGACATACAATGAAGTTACTTTTCTTTAAAGGTTAATTCACGAGGAATCGATTCGTTATATTTTCATTCGATAATGGGTCGCTGTCTTTCAACAATACAAAGATTTAAGACCATTGGCATTTCTTTGGAACTATTGCAGTCACAGTTGGAAAATATTAATCTCTTAATGTTCATTCCTTCTCTATAATTGATATATCTCGGTCGAAGTATTGCTATTTATATTTGCATAATAAAAAAAAAATAATCTCCACCCGACTGAGTTGTCTTTATATTGGCTTTTTACTGTCTAGTAGGTTGGCCAAGGGCACCACCCACCCGTTGAGATACTACTGCTAAAGAGTTACCGATTCCTTTGGCTGGCCAGAAACTATTATATAGGATCACTCCCTAGTTAGGACTCATTTTTCGTTTGCCTACACATATGCCGAATAGTCTGGCCTATTCTTTACACATTCTCCTCTTTCAACTCTAAACAAACCAAACAATTCTTCACTTAAGAGGTTACCTACTTTCCACTTGATCAGGGTAGAAGAGACTCTTTAGCTATGGTAAACAGCTCTTCTAGGAGAAGGGACATTCCGAAATCAAACCCTTGTTCTCTAATCTTGTGTAGTGCCAGTCTTGTGTAGTGCCATAGCCTCCTGTACCATGGTCTTCCAATTTCTTGGGTTAGAGTTCTTTTGCTTAAGGTACACTCAGGCACATTATTCTATGCTTCCTTATTTCCTTTGCTTACTGAGCGGCTATTTTTCCTGTTGGAGCCCTTGTACAAGCATCTTGCTTATCCGTATAGGTTTGTAGCTTGACAAGGAAATAATAGCGATACTAATATTGACAGTCCTTAAATGTGTCTGTGCTTTTGGAAAACCTTGTTTTCGTGTGCTCATTACCACATGGAAAATTTCTCAAATCTACTTTCAACCTTTAAATATTGAATCAGGATAAAAAAACTTTCACTACCTCAACCACTTCAGTTACTCCTCTAAAGACTAGGCTACCTCTTGATCCCCTTACAGACACGCACCACGGAACACCTCTACAGTATGGTCATCTTTTAATATACCGAAAATATTTAACTGTCTCATCGGTTTCTACTTTTTGCCTTATTTTGTTATCGTTTTAAGTTAACTGTAATTGGAGGAAAAGCAATTAGTAATTGTTAAGCCTCAAGAACATCTCGGAATATGTTTTTTATTTCGATACATAACTTGATAATGATAATTATATAAACTTTCGTACTTCACCCATATTCCACAGTGTGGGAAACATCGTCTTTTGTACCTCCCACTGCTTTTCTCTCAATACCATCAATAACACTTTCATTTTCAACAAGAATAGTTGGCACTGCAATGCATGAATACATCTCTTCTTTAGTTTCTTTAGACACGTGTCCTTTTCAACTTGCTAGTTTATCTTTTTCAGTAATTCATGTCAGCGTTGTCTCATCATAGTCCACGACTTTTACTCCCTGTTACCTGCCCGGAAAGAATTTCTATTCTTCACACTCCCCACTAACATCCATTTTTTGTTTTTCACCCACAAAATTTTGCACTCGCTAATATATTCAGCATATAAATCGGTCTCTCCTTGATAATTCACTAATATTTGTAGCCCTCCTCACTGTCCCCAATCAACTTTATATCATCTGTAAAAACCAAGGTCTCTATGGTCCAATTATTGGGTTTCCCATAACTATTTTGTACCGATATTTGTTGTTTTTTCTTTAATTTTGTCTTTACATAATCTATGGATATTTGTTATAAAGGGCTTTATTTATTTGATTCCCAAAGGAAATACCCTTGTCTTAGATCCACTTTTATCTCTAATTATTCACTCTTATTTATATATGCCCACTCAAGCCAAACCATCCGTTCTAACTTTTAATATCTCTTAACAAATACAGTATTTTGCACTATATATTATCAGTAGCCTCTACATTGCATTACTGTTTATTCCACATTATACACAGGCAATGCATCTACAACATCCTTCACATGTCCAATCATTTATGTCGGTATTCTTACCAGGCTATGTGTGCCAATCTTAAACCTGTTGCAAATATTAAATAATAAACAACTTATTCTGTCTCTTGTCTTATTTTCATGCTCAAAACCATAGCATACGCTGTAACAAGCACTTTTCAGGAGACTGGCTTCTGCTGTGGTCCGACTGGTTTTACACTTGGTTTCGTCACCTTTCCGATATACGAAGGACTAACGAAAATTCACGTGAATATTCACATGATTTAATTTGAACACTTACATTCATGCAATGAGGCATTACACATCATATTTAACCATTTATTTGCCGTCAAACCGAATCACTCTTATGATTTCATCAAGTCATTGTTTCTTTCCAGTCGTCAACATTTTCATATCTTTATAAAGGATAGATATTCGAGGTTTAAGAAAAAGATTTTTGATAATGTTCCATTGTTTTTATTGTCTTACATAGTAGGTGGCTTTTTAGATATGTGGTTCAAATGGTGATAACGATTAGTTATATTTTCTTTGATTTTTATGATTTTTCATTATTTGCTATTGGTCGTCCTAATTATTTACCTTCAGTCGGTGACAATTTAAATTTGCTCCTTTTAAAGTATCGTGTGATCTGCTAGTAATGAAAATCTTTAATTCTTATGGAAATTTTCCCTTAGACTCGGAGAGAGAAACTCATATTTTATCATTTATGTCAGTTTTTGATGAAAGATTTCTCATGCTAGTAAATTTTATATGTATTAAAAGCTAACGTAGCGTAGGCATTTCATACAATACTATTGGCTTGATGATTTGCTCTCTGAAATTATGGAGATGTGGTTTTCATTTACCGAGTGTAAAACGATTTTCAAAGAGAGAGAGAGAGAGAGAGAGAGAGAGGAGAGAGAGAGAGAGAGAGAGAGAGAGAGAGAGAGAGAGAGAGAGAGAGAGAGAATCTGGTTTGCCATCATGCTTCTACATTGGCGATGGAAGACGAACGAGATAATTAGACAGTTCTTTTTTTGAGTGTTGCTGAAGTAAAAAGATGTTGAAGGTCTAGACAGTTTTCTTCGGTTTAATAAAAAAAAAAAAACTTGACGTATAAGGAAACTGAATCCTCAGCGTTAAATCACAATTACTAATGTTCTGTTTCCTTGAATTCGATATTTTTTACGGTGTGTAATGATTTTACCTGTTGATTTCATAGTTAGCGGTTACTATTCTACCTTTGCTTCCCATGACGTGGGCGTTCTGCATTTTGGTATGTTTCCAAGCCTTAATTTACCGCATTATAGTTGTTTTTTTCCTGGAATCTTTTTTATCTATTCCACTTTCTTAAAAACCAGTCTTCTTAATGTCCAATCTACAGCTTCTTTCTCCTCCTACCCCCTTTTCTCTCTGTACTTTATACATTCGGGAACAAAAGAAAGGGAGAGTAACAACCCTCTAATTGCAGCATAAAATCAACCATTGCATCCACCTGATGTGCACCAAAGGCTTGCCTAGTCGTTAGAGGGATAACTGGGAGAAACAAATTCTTCCTGAAACCTCTTACCCAATTCCTCAGCTCTCTCTCTCTCTCTCTCTCTCTCTCTCTCTCTCTCTCTCTCTCTCTCTCTCTCTCTCTCTCTCTCTCTGTCTGATGATCGTGTTGCGTGTGTGGTCGTCTTTGTAACCACGAAAGTGGCCCGAATAAAAGTCGTTAGTGAATGTTGCAAAAATAATTGAAGATGGTTCTCTTACTATCCACTCGCATCCCTCGATCCATGCCTTAAATTACCCACAGGTGAATTTTCCACTCGTAATTTTAACTTTGGGTTCTCATTTTATTTATAAGAAGTAAGGATGTATGAAAGCTTTTCCATTTACGAATTATTCATTCTTGTTTATAGAAATGTTTGGCCAATTAAAGTCTTCATATATTTTTCATGTTTTTTGAAAAAGG
>NC_090765.1:11516126-11521126 GCF_036898095.1 Palaemon carinicauda | reverse complement strand
TGTAATTTACATACAATTACTTAAACCTACATGAGAGGAACTCTCCTTACGAGTTGGATATATATATATATATATATATATATATATATATATATATATATATATATATATATATATATATATATATATATATATGAAGTTGTATGTTTATATATATTTATATACATAAATTCAAGATATCTGTTTTATATATATATATATATATATATATATATATATATATATATATATATATATGTGTGTGTGTGTGTGTGTGTGTGTGTGTGTGTGTGTGCGTGTGTTTATAAGTATTCATATATATGAAAATCTATCACTAACACTCAAGATTTCAATCAATGTAAATAACAACCACATTGGAATTTAATGTTGAATTGTACCTTTGGGAATGGAAATTTATTTATGATAAAGGCTTCTGGCTGGGCAAGGGTTCGAACCTATACCTCTTAGTCGAAACAATGCCAACAAGGACTCCTACCAGTCGAGCTATCGAGAGAGATATAAGTCTATGCAATTTTCTAACAAATATTTAGGACTACAAAGTTTGTTACATTCTTATTCTACAATATGCACTCGATGGTCATATTCGTAGTTCCATTAAAGACGTAGAAGAAAATATAGATAATTTTATATTATATTGTGCTGGTTGCAGACGCTGAAGAGAAGCTTGGCCAATTAGTGACAGAATTTGGAAGGGTGTGTGAGAGAAGGAAGTTAAGAGTTAATGTGGGTAAGAGTAAGATTATAAGTTGTACGAGAAGGGAAGGTGGTGCGAAGTTGAATGTCATGTTGAATGGAGAGTTACTTGAGGAGGTGGATCAGTTTAAGTACTTGGTGTCTATTGTTGCAGAAAATAGTGGAGTGGAAGCAGTTGTATGTCAAAGAGTGAATGAAGGATGCATAGTGTTGGGGCCAGTTAAGGGAGTAGTAAAAAATAGAGGGTTGGGCATGAATGTAAATAGAGTTCCGTATGAGAAAGTGATTGTACCAACTGTGATGTATGGATCAGAGTTATGGGGAATGAAAGTGATGGAGAGGCAGAAATTGAATGTGTTTGAGATGAAGTGTCTTAGGAGTATGGCTGGTGTATCTCGAGTAGATAGGGTTAGGAACGAAGTAGTGAGGGTGAGAACGGGTGTAAGAAATGAGTTAGCAGCTAGAGTGGATATGAATGTGTCGAAGTGGTTTGGCCATGTTGGGAGAATGGGAAATGGCTGTCAGCTAAAGAAGGTGATGAATGCAAGAGTTGATGGGAGAAGTACAAGAGGAAGGCCAAGGTTTGGGTGGATGGATGGAGGGAAGGAAGCTCTGGGTGACAGGAGGATAGAGGTGATAGAGGCAAGAGAGTGTGCTAGAAATAGGAATGAATGGCAAGCGATTGTGACACAGTTCAGTTCCGGTAGGCCCTGCTGCTTCCTCCTTTGCCTTGGATGACCGCGGAGGTAGCAGCAGTAGGGGATTCAGGGTTATGAAGCTTCATCTGTGGTAAATAACGGGGGAGAGTGGGCTGTGGCACCCTAGCAGTACCAGCCGAACTCGATTGAGTCCCTTGTCAGGCTGGGAGGAATGTAGAGAGGAGAATTCCCCTTTTTTGTTTCATTTGTTTGATGTCGGCTATCCCCCAAAATTGGGGGAAGTGCCTTGGTATATGTATGTATTTTGGGCTGAATGAATATATATATATATATATATATATATATATATAAATATATATGTGTGTGTGTATTATGTATATGTGTGTGTGTGTGTGTGTGTGTGTGTGTGTGTGTGTGTGTGTGTGTTGTGATAAAATATTGGTTTGCTTTCTGCAAATGGAAAATTAAATTTTTTTCTAGTTTTTTTAACAATGAAAACTTTTAAAAGAAGAGAAATGTTGAAATGATAGAGTTTAGAGGCTTTGCAGACCTATAGATAAGTAGAGGAATATAGATTATTAAGTTGTTGGATGAGGGGACGAGACAGTTATTAAATGAAAAAGTGAGACTATTTTATTAGTATTTGCATGCTAGTAATTTAGATAAGATGCAGTCATGCGAGATTGATAGGGTAGTCATGAATTCTTTACTATGCTAATAAAACATAAGTACTAGCTGCAATCAAGGTCTTTACCCTTGTTTCTTTGAATGTAATCTACCTTATCATATGTTAATAATGTTCTCTCTCTCTCCTCTCTCTCTCTCTCTCTCTCTCTCTCTCTCTCTCTCTATATATATATATATATCTATATATATCTCTGTATATATATATATATATATATATATATATATATATATATATATATATATATATATATATATATATATATATATATATATATATATATACCATCAGAGAAGGTGGCGGCAGCCAGTAATTTACATTTTCCAAAGTGGACTTGGGAAATAGGCAGTTCTAAGATTCCATTTATTATAATCCCGACGTTTCGTGATCGTCATTATCACATCTTCCAGGGCTACAAATAAGAAGTACATATAAAACATTAAGAAACATTAATAAAAAATATACAAATATAAAAAATATAAAAAGTAAAAATTAGTAAAAAACTAAAAATTCAAGTAAAAATATACATAAAACAGAAGTAGAACCAACCTCGCAGAACGCATATAAAAACTGAATGGCATCAACAATTACAGAACAAAACAAAGAAATGTATGACAAGTACAATTGAGTGGAGGAAGTTTGGGCGTTTAACGACGGAACCAGTGTTTTAATCAAAATTGACTCCAGAATAGGCAAGTCATGGTAATTAGATACCTGTCCTATAATGCTAAAATCTTTATTGTCTATATTTATTTTGCAAATTTTAGTATGATTGCGAATATTTGAATGTTCTGGGTTGGATATTCTGCAACCTGTTCGAAAACTAACACCTCTATGAGAGTCAATTCTGACCTTCAACAACCTCTTGGTAGATCCTACGTAGGTCCCAGAGTTACACTTTGGGCAAATATATCGATACACTACACCAGAGGACATCAAAGGACTCAATCGATCCTTAAAGTGAAAAACCGAGCCAACTGTGAGAGGATTCTTGGGAATTAAGTTTACTACAACAGCTGGAAAATGTTGTTGTATGATTTTTGTAAACTTCTGTCTAAAGGAATCATCATGCATAAAAGGAAAACTCGCATAAAATTTGAGCTTAGGTCCGAATTTTTATAGCTCTTGTTTTTACAATTTTAAATTAAACTCTATTTTTACTCTTCTCCACAGAGCATTCCTTCTTACTTCTAGTTGGTAGTATTTTCATATTGAAGTACTTTATTTATGTGATTATTTTAAGAAAAACTGTTTCCCGACTAAATTATTTTTTAAGCATCTCAACAAATTATTAAATGATAAATTGGCTCAGACTCCAAAAATAACAACAATACCTAAGCTCAAATTTTATGCGAGTTTTCCTTTTACCATGACTTGCCTATTCTGGAGTCAATTTTGATTAAAACACTGGTTCCGTGTTAAACGCCCAAACTTCCTCCACTCAATTGTACTTGTCATAGATTTCTTTGTTTTGTTCTGTAATTGTTGATGCCATTCAGTTTTTATATGCGCTTCTGCGAGGTTGGTTCCACTTCTGTTTTAAGTATATTTTTACTTGAATTTTTAGTTTTTTACTAATTTTTACTTATATTTTTTATATTTGTATATTTTTTTATTAATGTTTCTTAATGTTATATATGTACTCCTTATTTGTAGCCCTGGAAGATGTGATAATGACGATCACGAAACGTCGGGATATATAATAAATGGAATCTTAGAACTGCCTATTTCCCTGTCCACTTTGAAAAATGTATATATATATATATATATATATATATATATATATATATATATATATATATATATATATATATATATATATATATATATATAATCATCATCATCATCACCATCATGAACCGTTACTAGTCCAATACAGAATAAAGGCATTTTCTTCCACTTGCGTCTGTTTATGGTCTTCCTGTGCCAGTCCTCGCCCGCAAACTTTTTTAGTTCATCAATCCATCGCCTTCACTTCTATCCCCTGTGTATTTTACAATCTATAGGGGCCCATTCAGTTATTCTTAATGTCCATCTATTGTATATTATTTTTTATATATGTCCTGTCTGTGTCCATTTCTTTTTCTTACATGTTATTAGAATATCCTCTACTTTAGTTTGCTCTCGTATCCATGTTTCTCTTATTGTGGCTATTGGTGTTATTCTCATCATTATTCTTTCCATAGGTCTTGGAGTTGTAACTAGCTTATGTTCTAATGATAGTAAGGCTCTAAGTTTCTGGTGCATTAGTTGATACTGTTAGGACCATCTCATTAAATACTTTTTATTTTAGAGAAAGTGGGATTTTAGTTTTCAAAATCTCATTTTGTTTACCAAATACTCTCTATCCCATGTTTATGCTTCTTTTAATTTCGGTTTTGTGTCTGGGAGAAATAATTACTGGCTGTCTGAAGCTTATATTCATTAACAATCCTTAGAGCTCATCCAAAACTCATATTTGTTTTTTCTGAATTTTTATTGAATATTTTTTTTAGTTTTACTCATATTCATTTTCAGTCTTACGATCATCTTTTGTAATTCCTCCCATGATTCACTGACCACAATTATGTCATCTGCAAATCTGTAGATGTTAAGGAGTTCTCCATTAATAATTATTCTTGAAAACTACTTCTAGCCATACTGTGAATAATTTAGGAGAGCTCAGGTCTCCCTGTCTAACTCCTTTTTCAATCAGAATTTTTCACTATCTTTATGTAATTTTAGGATAGCTCTACTTCTTGTGTCTATATATATATATATATATATATATATATATATATATATATATATATATATATATATATATATATATATATATATATATATATATATACATATATATAATATGTATATATGTATATATAATATATATATACTATATATAGGTATATATACTATATATATATATATATATATATATATATATATATATATATATATATATATATATATATATATTCCAG
>NC_090765.1:11480888-11515626 GCF_036898095.1 Palaemon carinicauda | reverse complement strand
TATATATATATATATAATATATAGTGTATCTATACGTATATATATATATATATATATATATATATATATATATATATATATATATATATATATATATATCCAGTGTTCTAACGTAAGATTCTTCTATTTCTGGTTTTTGAAGGGCTTTCATTACTGATGAGATTTTGGCAGATGCCAGTGTTCTTACGTAAGATTCTTCTATTTCTGGTTTTTGAAGGGCTTTCATTACTGATGAGGTTTTGGCAGATGCCAGTGTTCTTACGTAAGATTCTTCTATTTCTGGTTTTTGAAGGGCTTTCATTACTGATGAGGTTTTTGCAGTATCAAAAGCGTTCTCACAGTCAGTAAATGCTATACATTGTGGTTTGTCATTTTTACTTGATTTTTCCATTAGCTGGTTAATTACATGGATATGGTCAGTTGTTGAATACTCACTTCCAAAGCCTGCCACCTCTCTTAGTTGATAAAAATTTAGTTGTCTTTCTATTTGGCCTAATATAGTCTGTAAATAGTTTATATATTACGAAGAGTAAACTTATTAGGGGGTAATTTTCCGGGCCTTTTGTGTTTCATTTTTGTGGACTAGTAAAATAATGAAAATTTTCCAAGCTGTAGGTATAGAGCATTTTTGCTGATATTTAGGGTAGAGATCAGCGAGTTTTACTACTATGAAATCCTCCCTATTTATTTTATATATATGTGTATATATATATATATATATATATATATATATATATATATATATATATATATATATATATATATATATATATATATATATATATATATATATATATATATATATAGTTAGATAGATAGATAGATATAATATCATCATCATCATCTCCTCATTCGCCTTTTTACATTTAGTGGAGTTGGTGTCTGAAGAGTTGAATTTTCCTGGTCATAGTATTCTATCTCTATGAGGCTGCTAGCCTATTACCTGTTTCCTTACCCAAGAAAACTTTGCCAATCGTTCACAGTTGGGACGAGCGGTTTGTGTTGGTATGCTTCCGACCATTTTCCCTGTGCAGGATTAAAGCTTAGATTTAAATCCTTTTATTTTGTAATTTAGCCATATAAAATAAGTCTTATCTAAATAGTTCCCCCGTAATATCTGAGATAGTTCTGTGAACTATTGCTTTTTTTTATATGGACAGTTCTCACTTATCAGTAATTGGCGTATAGACTACTGCTTATTCACAATTTTCTTATAAGTAGACTGATTTTTATGCTCTTCTTCCCCCCCCCCCCCTTGTAGAACTGCTGGATTATATGCTCCTGTCCTGCCACTTCCTTTTTCATATGGTATATACCCAACTTATAATTCGCATAGGTAATTAGATTTTATATCAAGAACTCTTCAGTAAACAGAGTTTATTATCCAATTCTGTCATATGGCGTAGAGATATAACTGCCAAATATTTATAGTCTTTGCAGAATCCCATGATGGTCTCAGATTCTACTGTTAGGGGAGAAGTGCAAGAACACCTATAATTACGTTACTTATTAAATAGGAATAATGAAATTAACTGATTCAATTTCTTGTGATAGACTTTTTTTTTCCTTAAGTTTTTTTTTTCCTTAAGTATTACAATTTTACTATATTGTTACCTTTATACTTGAAATATTAGTATTCCTCCATCTCATAATTCATATTCCAAAAATTCATTTATATCTGTGATTATCCCAATTATCTCTTTTTCTTACTCTCTCAAGAAACTAATCAAACTTTTTGGCGTATCAATAAAATTAAATTTACTCCAAATTAAGGATGATTGTTTGAGAGAGAGAGAGAGAGAGAGAGAGAGAGAGAGAGAGAGAGAGAGAGAGAGAGAGACTTCATTCTTTAAAGGGTATAACGTTGGATGTCATTTTCCTGTCGTGATGGTGTGAACAAGGGACAGGTATTCAAGAGCTCTTACTCTTATTAGTATGACGCCTTCAAATTCGATTATATTAAGTCTTTCATTGATTCTTTTAATAAGTCATTGTCAATATGTTGAGAGAGAGAGAGAGAGAGAGAGAGAGAGAGAGAGAGAGAGAGAGAGAGAGAGAGAGAGAGAGAGAGAGAGAGATATTAGGTTACGATGAAAACTTTCTCATAAGATACATTAATTGGTATTTAGACTTAAAGAATTATTTGCATGTTGAACGAAGAATCTGATAAATACAAAGAAAAAACCATGAAAATATACAAATTTATTATATGTATGTGTTTATGGTTATATATATACATATATATATATATATATATATATATATATATATATATATATATATGTGTGTATGTATATATATATATATATATATATATATATATATATATATATATATATATATATATATATATCTATATATATATATATGTATATGTATATATGTATATATATTAATTTTGAGCTTAACTTGCCGAATATTCATGGCCTGATCACAGACCGATAAGCATGGACCACTGAAATCATTTCAACCTAGACCTCGTGTCTGAGACGTTTCTTGTTTTTCTAACTGTTCATTATTATAAGCTTTTTAATCACACATTGCTGCATATGCCCTATCATTAAACTCCTAATGAACTCTTTGCTGTAATAATATAAAGCCAAGTCTGTCGAATCTATGCGAGCCAATTTCCATATGTTGTTGGGAATGAGGAACAATAGAGATTAGGTTGATAATGGCAAATGAGATGTGGTCAATTAAAATAAAAGTAGCGAAAAGGAAAAAGCTGAAATTAGAGTGATAGTTGAGGCAGTATAAATGTGATGAAAATTACTCTAGAAAGAGAGATTATAATTGAGTCGTGCTACTCAAAGATTTTCATTAGTAAAAAATCAAGGTAGGCTTTGTCAGAACTTCTGCTGAGTGTTAGAACCACAATGCTTTTATTGTGATTTTTTTCCAAACGAAAATAAAAGGGGGAGATATTAGCTTTAATTTTTTTAAACACTTTTAATTACATTAATGAAACAATAAATTACTTTTGTGGTGAAACTAATCGTTACAGGAGAATGTGTTTGAAGATTTATAATGATTACGTTAGAGTAAGAACAGTATATAGTTGTGTTTTCTTCCAGGATGTTTTGATATATATATATATATATATATATATATATATATATATATATATATATATATATATATATATATATATATATATATATGTATGTGTGTGCGTGTGTGTATATATATACACTAATGATAAACTTCCTTAATTTCACAAGGTTTGCGTTGATCAGCTTAAGATTGTATTGTTTTTATGTTGTTTTCAAGAGACCTAAGATTCACGTTATAACTTGGATCCCAGTGATTATGCTTTGAGCTTTATATATATATACTGAAAAAAATCTTTAATTTTATATATTCTACATGTATCCAGCCCTTTCCTTGGTGTTTGCTACAGCTTCGGTGAGTCAATATCTACTGCGAATCAGTTAGTAGTCAGCCTCCCAGCAGGATATATAAAACTTTATCTATCTAGTCGTATCAATCATGTATAAGTTTCCCATAAGGATCTATTAATGCTTCTACTTTGAAGATTTTAATTATTTTGTCTCAATTGACTGCTTTAAATACGCTGTCTTTACCAGTTCTGTATCTGTACCTCTTCTCATACAAGGTATAGAGGTTATGCCCTATAGTCCTAGACTTTGTTCTCATAGGTAGTTGTATTCCACACGTTTCTGTTCTCAAGCTAATTTCCCCTCTTTATTAAGAGATCTTCTTTAGTCATCTTATTTTTCTAATTGTATGTCACCAAAGATTTGTTCTTCCATGCTATATTTTCTGTGCCTCCCAATTCTTTATTATAATTTTTAGTTGTCTTTAAACTTACCTTACCACATGACTCGTTCTCAGCTGTCTGCTACTTTTTCTATCCGCCTTTAATTTGGTTGACTTCTTCAGCCCATGTTTATGGTGCTCGGGTTACCTGTCTTGTGATGAAGATCGTATTGCTGGTTTTCGGTTTTTCCTTACCTTACTTATTAAAATGTTGTAATTTCGATTACTTATTATGATACTGTAATGATTTTCCCTGGTTTTTGTTAAATTGATCTCGAATTTGGAACGCCTCATCTTTTGTCTTTCTTTTTAAATCGACCAAATCAAACCATATTCGCTCAATTCCGATCCACATAATATTTGCACCTCTTTCGACTCTCGTTCTCCAAGTCCTCAGTCAGCCTCTCTTGTAGACACTATTTCAGTCGTTCTTGCCTTGTGTTTAAGCATAAGGTCCTGCTTCCTCCTAAGGCCTTTTAACGATCATCAGCCAACATTTTCTATCTTTGTCTTAGAAAATTATTAATTCACAGATTGATTAATATCAAAAGTAGCATAGTGTTAAAACTTTAAATGGAATACAAGTCGCCACCCTGTTTTATATTAAGATATGAAAAATATTGTCGTTGAAAAGATTGGTATACTTGTGTCTGGAAATCAAAGTCAAGATATTTCTGAACTCAAGATATACTAAACGATAGGATTAGTGTCGTTGCCGTTGATGATTTGGCAAGAATGAAGATAATTGGTTCGTAAATCATGTTTTGAAGTAGTTATGTTGAAACATCTTGATTTAGTATTATTCGGTCGTATTAGAAATTTGAGTGAACATCTCAAAATGATTGGTTGATTTCAAGTAATCTGACCCTACAGCTGCCATGGTTGCTGTTGCCTGTGTAAAATGAAATTTGATGTTAATACGATGTTGAAGTTACGTATTAAAATGGTTAACTTTACGTTTTCTCAGGATGCATATGCTATCAGTGATAGTCGTTGAACAAATAAGATAGTATCAGACTTAAATCTTTCATTTACTTGTTGGAAGTTTCAATGAAATTTAGATACATGGATTTTAATGGAAACCTCGGTGTATGAAACTTTGGGATGTGGTGTTCAAAGAAGTCGATGAGGTTTTACCGAAGTTGAGATCATTAGTTTGCTTGAAGCAATCTTGAAAAATATTCGTTGTATCCTATTCGTAATATTTTGACGCCATAGTAATCCTGTAATTTCGATAGCATGCTTTTAAAATAGAAAGCTAGATCAAAATGCTTAAGATTAAGTTTTACAACGGAACTATAGAGGTTGGTGCTCCCTAAAAGCGGATATACCTGAGTTTAATTATGGTATATAAATGAAAATGATTAAATACAGTTCACTTTTGAAGTTAATATTATAATAATAGCACGTTGGATTTTTGTATAAGCTAATGGTGTAAAAATTTTGATCAACATAAATGTAAAAAATGAAATAACGGACTCCTATGCTTTACTCAAAATGTTTGTAGGTAACACAAAGGAAGACAGTAATTTAAACTTTCTAGATGTCTGTTCCGCAGATGAATTAGCTTTGCCAATTATACTTACACCAAGTTAACATAATGCATTCCTGCAAGGTGTTGTAGTTGTTAGTTTGTTTATGGAGACCCCGTTTAAATCACTAAAATAGTAATTCTGTAAGCAGTCGAGAGTGAAGAACGAGGGTTTGAGATGCCTAGTATTGTAAAGTAAATAGCGATTATGTTTGAACATGAAGTAATGCTCTATCTCTCTCTCTCTCTCTCTCTCTCTCTCTCTCTCTCTCTCTCTCTCTCTCTCTCTCTCTCTCTCTCTCTCTCTCTCTCTCATGTTTTCGCTTGTTGTTCAAGTGATAACTTAATACTATATGGCTTTAAGGAATTTTAATATTATAATTATTACTTGCTAAGCTACAGCCCTAGTTGGAAGAACAGGATGCTATAAGCCCAAGGGCTCCAACAGGGAAAAATAGCCCTGTGAGGAAAGGAAACAAATAAACTACAACAGAAATAATGAACAATATGAAATATTTTAAGAACAGTAACAACATTAAAATAAATATTTCATCTATAAACTGTAAAAAAACTTATTAAAAAAGAAGAAGAGAAATAAGGTAGAAAAGTTTGCCCGAGTGTACCTTCAAGCAAGAGAATACGCTAGTATGTCATATATTTATAAGATTTTTCTGCTAAAAGATAAAAAAAATTGTTGATTGTGAGATAGTATTGATAATAGTGATAATATTCATAATATTAATGGTAATGATATCAATAATAATATAAGTAAAAGTACTTTAGTACCTCACATTGGCATTCCCATGACTTCAAATATTGCAGAGTGGCTCAATAAAAGTTTTGAACTGCATAGCCGAGATAAAAGAAAGCATGCTGTAGGCAGACTGCGATGATAATAATTATAAATCAACGTGATGTATGATGCGTTTGATGATTCTCTGGGTAGTGGAGATAGCAAAGGACGAGCATAAATTAGTCCCTTCTCTGATTAACGACTCCTTGATATATGGGAGCCTGGTTGAAGATTTGTGTTCACCTTTGCATCTGTCTGAATTTTTCTGCATATGGGAGAATATTATGATCGAAATTTCTTTTATTTATATTTATTTTATTATTGATTTTCATTATAAACTGCGTCAAGGAAGCTGTGCTGTTGGATGTTTTTGTATTTGTCTATTAGCATGAGTACATGAAAATTCATGAACCAATATTCATGAAACAGTTTAAAATATGCGATGGATGATCCTATCAATAGGATTGACATTTGCCGTTTATCTACTTAGATTTGACGATTTTTCAATAACGAGAACCTCCCCACGGTTCTATAGATAGCCACAGAAGTTTGATATATGGAGTGATCCACCCAGAGATCGATCCGATGTTTTCATCGAAATCCTGTAGTCAGTACTTGGGATATTTTCCTTAAAAAAGACCCTCGGAAACACAAATGGAAACTGCGTTCTTATTGGAATTGTTATTTTACTATTCCTATTATTATTATTATTGAAGTCATGAATGTCCCATCCAGTTGTTTTGCTATTACTCTTATTATTGCTGTCATAGATATCCCATCCACTAAAAGTTCTGAACACAGGAAGAAATTAAATTACATTTTGTGGTGCAATATGAATATATAGAAAATGATAGAACAAAATATAAATTTCAAGTTCAGACCTTAAAAAAATAAAGACAAAAAGATTAACAAGGGTTGAATATCGGATGCAGATACACAACTAAGAAAGAACCTATTGCACCATGCAATGCGATGATCACCATAGGTTCCTGAGTCAAAGTAGAGGGATGTGATATGATGGATGGTACGAGAGACCTCCGAAAAAGAGGAGGAGGGTGGAACGTTATCCGAAATGTACCTCTAGAATAGAGGAAAGGGTACAAGTTCTATGGCTGGAAGGAAAGATTATCGAGATATGAGGTAAGTAGTGAGTCGTTAATCAGACGAACTGGATTAGATCAAGTCCATTACATAGTAATACTCACGAGAGGCTCGCATAACGCTAACAAAGCTTCATTGATTTGGTTAAAGAAAAGAACAGGCCTTACCTAAATGATAGATACACGTCTCTCTCTCTCTCTCTCTCTCTCTCTCTCTCTCTCTCTCTCTCTCTCTCTCTCTCTCTCTATATATATATATATATATATATATAGTATATATATGTATGTATGTATGTGTGTGTATATATATATATATATATATATATATATATATATATATATATATATATATATATATATATATATAATACATTAAAGTCTGGATTTTCTTACCGACCTCGGGATCAGAGCCCCAGGCGAAATCACATAAAAAGTATAGTATATGACCGGCCGGGTTTCGAACCCTAGTCCAGAATACCTGCATGACAGTGACACTACTACTTCGTGGCTAAGTGGTAGTGTCACTGTCATACAGGTATCCTGGACTAGGGGTTGAAACCTGGTCGGTCAGATACTATAGTGTTTGAGGGATTTCGCCTGAGGCTCTGATCCAGAGGTTGGTAAGAGAATCCAGACTTTAACGTATTAACATATATGGCTTATTAGAATAAAAAAAAACACGTCCAAATGTGCAAAATTTATCCTATATATATATGTGTGTGTGTATATATATATATATATATATATATATATATATATATATATATATATATATATATATATATATATATATATACAGAGAGAGAGAGAGAGAGAGAGAGAGAGAGAGAGAGAGAGAGAGAGAGAGAGAGAGAGAGAGAGAGAGAGAGAGTAATATGTTCTGGAGGTAAATCAGCAAGATCAAAGATGAAAAGAGAGCAATTCATCATTAGTAAGGGGAATACAGAAGAAATATAGAGAATCGCCCATCTCCAGAGAAATCGTTAGTAGGTGAGTAATTTTGTCTGATGTTGAGCGATGTCGGGGTAATGGAAAGGGTAGAATTTGTTGTGTAAAGTAGAAAATTGCGTCATATGATGGAGCACATCAAAGTTAGTCCTTGTCTTACAAATTATATTATGTCAGGTGTGAAGAGGTGTTATGGGTAAGATGTAAATACAATTCAAGTGAAACACGGGAAAGTTAATCAGTTACTGTAAATGTGTTACAGGCATGCGAAAAATTAATTTCTAAAGGAACCTGGTTTTAGGTCTACTTGGATTTATAGGATAAAGGCTTGTGGTTCCTACGGAGTGGATTTGATACAAAGGTATAATTTTTTGCATTTGTTTGATGAAATTGTTGACGATGAATTGTCTCGCTAGCGAGAAGGGAGTCTATTCTTTCTAAAGGCGTTGTGCTCTAGGGACTTGAATTATATAACTGGTCCTAAGTTGTATGTTGCAACCAGAGTAGCGACGGTTATTAGGTGAACACCATCCTAAAATTACGTATTGAAAATCAAAATGGGCGAGACTTTATGGCGAAAATGAATTCTATGCGTATTTAGTCATTCAAGAAGAATCGGCTTTTTTTGTTATGAAGATAACTAACCCTCTTCAGAGTAGAATATCGGTGCGCCGCATCACAAGAATCATAAATTTCTGGAAGGTTTTTTGATCAGACTCGAGCTCTTTCCAAACATAGAGCTATCGTTAGAGATGAAATATTAAGATCAAACGTATCGCATCTGGATTGTGTGTAGGTCCAAATCGGGTCTGAGAACGAGAAGAGTTTAAATATTAACATACATACATCACTGTCACAGTCAACAACAGTTAACGGGTATGCTTTTTCAAACGACAAGTGTGTGTATGCATGAGTGCTCTCTTGTTTCTTTGGATTTTAATTGTTAATTTGTTTGATTATTTACATATTTTAATTTCATGTTGAATCAGTTAGCCTTCTATTCTGTGTGCTTGTTTGTACACGGGTGCATATATTCTTTCTAGTAATATATACTTTTTAAAGTTTTTCTTGATTTTTTTTCGTACATTTTGTAATGTTTGGCTTCCTGTTCGTCTGTTATTTGCCTTATGATTCACTGTATGTTTAGAAAACCTGAATATATAAATTACACTGCAGTAAAGGAAAAAAAAAAAAACTGATAATGTATTGGGACACTTTTATCTGCTTGCATTTTAACATTCAATGTTTTGTAACTGGGTGCATAAAGTATATACGGAATGTAAGTATTTACTTGCTCAATTATTTTACTGCTCAGTAACTTGGTCATGGAAGTGTTTTAATACTTATCAGTACAGCTGTTTCCTGATACTTTGGAGTAGATAACAATATCTTATATTTTTTGTGGCATTACTTTCCTCCCAATATACTGTTCATCTCTTCTCAAGCGGAGGAATAGGGGTACCACAGGAGTTAGAAAACTATCAGATAAGATCCAAGAAAGTAGACTGAGGTGGTACGGTCATGTCATGAGAAGAGGTGAACAGTATATTGGGAGGAGAGTAATGGAAATGGAGGTACAGGGAACGAGAAGGAGAGGGAGACCAAAGAAGGTGGGTGGACTCAAGGTCTATATATATCTGGACCGTGGGTGGACTGTATCAAGGATGACCTTCGATCAAAGGGATTAACCGGTGATGAGGTGTGGAACAGAGGTAGATGGAGAAAGTTGACCAGAAACATCGACTCCACATAGAAGTGGGAAAAGATGTAGACAAAGAAGAATAGTATGATCTTGAATGAAACACCATAACAGGTCTAAAAATATTAGGTATTAGAATTCCAGTGCTATAACATTGTATTTTCAAAGAAGCTTTCACAGTTTTCTCAAAGTGCTTCTAACTGAAGAAACCCCGAAGAGGCACTTTGGAAAGGGTCAAAGCTCCTTAAAGTGAATGTAAATTGATATATTACTGTGGATTTGTAATACCCACATTTACTAGCATTGGTAGGACGATTATCAGAAATGTAAATATTGTGGTTTTACTGGACGCTGTTCTTAGTACTGTTTTTACACCTCACATTTCTACTGGTATTTCTTCTGACATTACTGTTCGGAAAAAGTGCGAAAGCTTTTTTGATAATATAACGATTTATGACTGGAATGTTAATCCTTAATGTTTTTAGACACTTTATGGTATTTTATTCAAGCTCATACTAGTAATACCACCAAAAGAATAAGAGATTATTAACTACTCCAAAGTATCAGGTAACAGCTGGACGCATAAGTTTCAATACTTTTTCATGGTCAAGTTACTGACGAGTAAAATAATTGAGCAGACAGATGCTTACGTTCCTTGTACGCTTTATGCACCCAGTTGCAAAACCTTTAAAGATAAAATACAAATAGATAAAAGAATTCACAGTCCAACCCTTAACTTCTAACTTGATGCACTGAATATGGAAATATCTCAAATAGACTTTCTTATATTCACCGAGGTTTTCTCAGAAATTCATCTACCGCACGCCTTCACCCCTATCCTGAATACAGCCTCTTGCTTCGTGTATGTCGTCCTCATTATTATTATTATTATTATTATTATTATTATTATTATTATTGATCAGATTCGTAGCTGTATAATATGTTCTAATTGATTGTTATATGTTTTCCACTTTTAGTCTAAAAAAAATTTGCTATTGCAATTCAGGATTAATATGAAACCATTAATGCGCACACACACACACACACACACACACACACACACACATATATATATATATATATATATATATATATATATATATATATATATACATATATATGTGTGTGTGCATATATATATATATATATATATATATATATATATATATATATATACACACATATATGTGTGTGTGCATATATATATTAAATATATATATATATATATATATATATATATATATATATATATATATATATATAAATATATGGGTGTGTGTTCATATATATGTGTGTGTCGGTCTGTGTCTTTGTATATGCACATGTATATGTATGTAAGTGCATAAAATGTTTTCTGTAGGATTTCCATATTTTTCACATGTCGCTCTTGGGAGTTTGGTGACAATATTCCTTAATGGGACTTTGCTGTATATGTATGTATATATATATATATATATATATATATATATATATATATATATATATATATATATATATATATATATTTAATATACTGTGTGTGCATATATAATGTTAATATATGTATATTATAAATATGCACCTGATTACTTTTACCATTTCTAATTCAAATTGAAGTCATTGCATGTTTAACGTGTATTTGACGGAGTTTAGTCCAAAGGCTGCGCTAGATGTATGAGGATGATGTATAAAGGAAGCAGTAACATTACAGTTTGGCAAAGACCTTTATTTGGCATATTGTGCTATTACTAAAGTATCCAATCTGCTTAAAAAGTCTGACCTCTTAATCAATTAGTTTTTATTTTTACTATAGATAACTGAGGGTGGAAATTCTCATATGTTTAAATATTTCTTTCATGAAGATGCTAACTTTTCCTGGATCCACATTCAATCATTTTAACGCGTTGCAATCACGATTAAATGAATCATCTGGAAACTCTGCAGCACATTTTTCTTGGGAGCTTAGCAGAAGGCATTTGTCCTCATAATGCGAAGGCAAAGTTGATTACCACATGAATTATCCATCTGGCATAATTGTGCCTGGGAGATACATTACACTGATAGCTACGAGTTTAGTTTTATGGGAGTTGAAATCACCTATAAAAGCCCGAAGGCTCTATGTCATGCATCTGTTTAATGCTTCTCATATCGTTGTTTATATTACTTTTCCACAAAAAAATAGTAAATGAGGGCAAGGCCCAAAACAAAAAGAGGAGAAAGCTTGGGGAAATGGGGAACATGATGCAATTGATGGAATAATAGAATTTGGGGAGTGGGGAGAGGTCACTTTTCCGTCATCACGAGAATATTTAGGTTTTATATTTTTGAATTCAATGCTTAGTTTTCATAAATGTGTTTACCATTACAAGACATCATCTAAACAATTTATAATTGTTGTTACTTATGGTTTATTTGACAAGTAAAGGGTCCTTTCTTCTTAAGGACCCTTAAATGGATAAATTACTACTGTGAATAAATATCAGTAACCTAACATAACCATAGTTAATTACTCTAAGCGAAATTTCTTTTGTAAAGATTAGGGTAAACAAAAATGAAAGCGAAGAATATGATTTATTGAAAACAAAATGCAATCTTGTCAGTAAAGCACTCGATAATTTTTCTTTAAGTTTCACATGTAACAAAAATATGCCGATAACAATAAACTTAATATTGATAAAGATAGAAATAAAGTTATTCAGGAGAATATCTTAAGTTTGTGTTATACTGTATATGTTTCTTGAGGAATTTGTCTAGAATTGTTTTAATAAGTGCAGACAGTCACAGATCTGATCTGATATATTGAAATTTCTAGGACATGAATTTTATTTAGCCTCTTGCTATTATGCAAAGATGATTTTGCGATACATTTGTGTCTCTTACCTATCTCAAATATAAAATCAGAAAATTTAGCATTTATATAAATTAGCAAAATATGGCCGTCTACATGCAATACCCCAATGTACAGAAAAAGTGACTTATGCAAATGTTGGATCACAGGACACAGCAAGTGGGTCAATTTTTTATTTATGTGATAAGGTTTTTCTTCTTACCAAACAGGAAACTGTGTGGGCCATATCAGTTTATTAAGCAGATTGTAAGTAAAGATGAGTTTTTTTTTTTTATGAGAATTACGGAAAGTTTTATGTCCTGGTCTTATAAACAACTCTTTTCATTCTTCAGGCCTTTTGCAAAAATGAAAAGGGCTGATAATTTTTATAACAAGTATTTATGAACATATAACAAGTATTTATGAACATATAACAAGTATTTCTGAACATATTTTTCTATTGTTGCTTCAAATACAATCAATAAGTTTCTTAGAGTATATATATCGAGTCTGGACAGGAAATATTTGGTGGCATCAACTTTCATAAAAAATAAAGAATGCATACATTACCTTACAACGTTTTGAAATATATCATTTATGTAAAAGAATGAATTTATGCTCAAAGTAGAAAAAAGATTCATGCATTTTTATCTTGTACAGATTCATATCATATATTTGTGTGCATTGAATTTATAAAAACGAAGAATAATTTGCATTAGCTTTGATACACTAAAATATATATATATATATATATATATATATATATATATATATATATATATATATATATATATATATATATATATATATATATATATATATATATATATATTACCTTAAAAAATATTGAAAAAGATCTTGACTTATATAACGGAAATAGAAAAAACTTTAATAGGGACCATTTTTTGTCCAAGGAAGAGTTCAAAGTTTGTATTCACGAGCCCTTCACACACACACACACAAAAAAGGAGAGAAATAATTAAGAAAACTACTTTAGGTATGATTGGAGTTTGGATCCATCGCAGAGCGAGCGAGCAAGCAAGCAAGCTGCGCATTCTTGAAGACGAGCTGAATCGCCTGGAGGAGATGCAATGATGACTTCTGACAAGCCATGCGAAAAATAAAGTCTTTACGAAGATGAGATCTCCTCTCTTCTTAACTAAGATGAGAAAGAAGATGATCGCCGGAGTTCGTGTTTTCCACCTAAGTGTGCTACTGGGGTTGATTAACTTATATTTTGAAACCACTGAGGCGTGTAATTGGGGCTCTTCCCAACAACGCAACTACTGCCTTGTACAACCCGATTGTCATTATAGGTAAGCAAGTGGGGGTATAAAAACACTCAGCCTCATGAACACTAATTAAATAGTGTCGGCCTCGTCAGTTCTTATGACCAACATCCACCGGCACTAATTCATGTGAAAAAGCTTTTTCTCTTGTATGTGTGTGGGACAAAGTTGTTTTACATAAACACACACCCACCCACCCACACACACACACACACACACACATATATATATATATATATATATATATATATATATATATATATATAGTATATGTACATATATATATATATATATATATATATATATATATATATATATATATATATATATATATATATATATATATATATATATCAGCTTTTGGTATAGTTCCAATGGAGTTGCAAGTTTATTTTTTATATGTATAGTAATAACCTTTAATAAATAGATTATAAATGGATGTCCTGTATTGCAAAATATAAGATGGGACGTTGCATGTTGGGCTTCATATAATCTTTGGTGGATAGAGTGAGTATTTTGAATATTTGTTGAATGGTTGATAGAAGACGGACTGAGCTAATTAATGTAAGATTTGAGAGAATTAAGGCTGAGAATGTTTGTCGAAGTGAAAAATGAGCCACCAAGAAGTTGAAGAATGGAATGATACCAAGAGTTGATGGGGTTGTTGGGTTATAGTGGCAAAGAATGACACCAGGAATTGATGATTGATAGGTTACAGTGTTAGAGAATGGCACCAAGAGTTGATGGGATATTTGGGTTACAGTGGTAAAGAATGGCACAAAGAGATGATGGGATTGTTGGGTTACAGTGGTAGAGAATGACACCAAGAGTTGATGGGATTGTTAGGTTGGAGTGGTAGAGAATGGCACTAAAAGTTGATGGGATTGTTAGGTTACAGTGGTAGAGAATGACACCATGAGTTGATAGGATTGTTGGGTTACAGTGGTAGAGAATGACACCAAGAGTTTGGGGGTCTGTTAGGTTACAGTGGTAGAGAATGATACTAAAAGTTGATGGGATTGTGGGGTTACAGTGGTAGAGAATGACACCAAGAGTTGATAGGATTGTTGGGTTACAGTGGTAGAGAATGACACCAAGAGTTGGTGGGACTGTTAGGTTACAGTGGTAGAGAATGATACTAAAAGTTGATGGGATTGTGGGGTTACAGTGGTAGAGAATGACACCAAGAGTTGATGGGATTGTTTGGTTACAGTGGTAGAGAATGACACCAAGAGTTGGTGGGATTGTTGGGTTACAGAGGTAGAGAATGACACCAAGTAGTGATGGGATTGTTGGGTTATAGTAGTATAGAATGACACCGAGAGATGATGAGATTGTTAGGTTATAGTGGTAGTGCTGAGACTGGGTGATTGACCAAGGCTTGATATGCATTTTTGGATGAGGAATAGTTCCAAAGAAGTGCTGTGAAAAATATAGTTGTTCAACTGTGTAATGATGATTGTAAGAATTACTGGGACATAACTTCACTTAATATATCATGCATATGATAGGATTTTGATTGAAGCAGTGACAAAAGTGAGTGAAGTAATGGTAAGAAAGAACTGGGTAGACATAGGAATGGAAGGTGTGTGTAGATGAAGAGATAATGGTTTTGAGAGAATTTCAAATTCAATGGAAAAGTGGTACCTTACATATATGTATTTAGAAGTCATCATTATTATCATCTCCCCCTACCACCCATTGACGCAAAGAGCCTCGGATAGATTTCGCCAATCGTCTCTATCTTGAGCATTTAATTCAACACGTCTCCATTCATCATCTTCAAATTGACGAATTAGAGTCCTCAGCCATGTAGGCTTGGGTCTTCCAACTCTTCTAGTACCTTGTGTTGCCTAGTTAAATGTATGGTGAGCTAATATCTCTTGAGGAGTGCGAAGAGCAGGGCTACACCATCTCCATCTACCCCTCAACATAATCTCATCCACATATAGCACTTGGGTAATTTCTTTTATAGTTTCATTTCTAATCCTGTCTTGCCAACTCCCAATATTCTTTTGAGGGATTTGTTCTCAAATCTACTGATTTTTGGGGAGATTGTTTCATTGTTAAACCATGTCCACACAGTAACACCTATCTCACTAAACTGATATATAGTCTGATTTTTATATACAATTTCAGGCGATTTGATTTCCAAATTTTACTTAACCTAGAAATTGTCTGATATGCTTTTTTTCAATCTTTCATTAAATGATTCTACCTCGTTAATCCTTTCTTCTTCCAATAATATTTCATCTTCCATTGCATATTCCGTTCTCATCATCTCTGTCTTTCTTCTATTTATCTTCAGCCCAACCTCCTCTGATATTTCATGCATTCTGGTAAGCAAGCATTGCAAATCCTGTGGTATTCTGTTGATAAGGACAACGTCATCAGAATACTCTAGGTCAGATAATTTCCTATTACCAATCCAGTGCAATCCTTCTCCACCTTAAATCGATAAAGAGGCAACATGAAGTTGCTGAATAATAAATGAAATAGAGGAAATATTGTTGAGAGATATCTTTAAAAAAATTATGATGGAAACAAAACGTGTTAGAATGTGTAGGCAAAAACCTTACTATTTTTATGTGAAAGTGGGTCTGAAGTAAGGGCATGTTATGTGTCTGTTGCTGTTCAATATCTTAGTTATGGCTGTTGAATATCTTTATGGAAGGAGAGATGTCAGATCGAGGAAGGGAGTAAATATATGTGAGTGGAGTGTAGAATGACTAGTATTTGCTGATGATACTGTGCTGGTCAAAGAAATTGTAGAGAAACTGTAGTTTTTAGCTGAGGAGTAAAAGTATACATGCAAGGTGAACCATTGAGAAAAAAAGATCCTTCTCTTTCATAAATTTATTTGGTTTTTGTCTAAACATCGATTTTGAATGTAGGGAGATAAGTTCATTTATTTGTGGTAAAGGAAGCCTTCTAGCAAGCGAACAACCGTCAAACAATAACTGTCTACTTTAAAAATCAGGTTTTTAGACTAAAATTTTTCACTTCAAATTTATTTCCCAAAGTGCATTTGCAATGTGATGAATAGAATTAGCATTTTGCTTCATTAGGATGGCCAAACTTTGGTAAATTGCATAAAATGTAATATTTGATAATTACCGTTGGCTAGATGATACCACTCATTTTCCTAGAGGTTCGTAAATGTGATGTTTTCCACTTTACCAGTTATAGAATTATGTTAAATTGCTAATATTTTCAACAAAAAGAAGCTTTTATGATCAGTTTGTATGACATTCAATAAAGTAAAGGAAGGAGTATTTATTTTTGTAATCAGTTTTATTTTTGCAATGCGAGTAGAGTCGAAAGAAACAAAATCTATTAAATCTATAGAATTGCATGTTTTTTAACAAATGAATATGATAACTACTTTCCCTTTTGGTTAGCTCTCTTTAAACTGTAATTTTGTATTATTTAACTTTTAATCTAGAAATGTGTTCACTTCCATCGAATTTCTCAAAATCATCGATATCATTGTTATAGAAACGACATAATGCATTGTGCTTTTCTTGACGTGGATAAGGAACTATGGATTTGGTAACGATAATATTAGTGGGTGGCACCTACGTTGAAGAAGTGCATAATCCTAGAAATATATTCATAACACTAATTAGAAAGATATTGGCTTAACTTAGATCACCAGATTAACTTGTCTAAGGTTGACACAGTAATCCATGGTAATGACTTTACGTAAAAGGTAGTCCGGAAGCAATGTGCATTACCATGCCAAAGGCTAAAACACAAATTTAAAATAATCCTCTTCTATCTTATTTTCTTAGATTTGAATTATGTAAGGTCACCAAGAAACTGACCTCATAGTGATGCCAAGTTCTGTATAAATGCTTGTAAGTCGGCAATGTCAACAAAATTTTTCTCTTTCCCTTTATTAGAGAGTCCACTGCAGTACAAAGACTTCAGCCCTTACCCTCCCCTCGGAAAGTTTCTCAGCTCAACAATCCATAGTCTTATTCTTCTCCCCCTGCTTCGTTTGCAATCTCAAGGAACCCTTCCCTTTATTCTTAATGTCAATCCATTATCTGGCATTCGCATTATATGCCCTGCCTATGTTCATTTCTTATTCTTACATGTTGTTAGAATATCCTCTACTTTAGTTTGCCTTCGTATCCATGATGTTCCTTTTGTCTCCTAGTGGTATTCCCATCAATATTCTTTCCACAGATGTTTGCGTTGTAACTAGTTTATGTTCTAAGGGTTTAATAAGGCTCCAAGTTTCTGATGCATAAGTTAATACCTTTATGATCATTTGGTTAAATAATTCTCTATTTAGAGAAAGTGGCATGCTAATTTTCATAACCTCATTTTATTTAGAAATACCTCTAAATCCCATGCCTATCCTTCTTTTAATTTCGGTCTCATGTACTTTGGAAACATTTACTGACTATCTTGAGTATTGTATATTCACCAAAAATCTCTAGAGGTTCGTCCATAACTCTTATTTATTGTATTACTGCATTTTGATTAAACATTAACTTGATTTTAGTAAAACTAAGTTCCGCATTTCTGCTTTCTCTATTTAAATATTCTATCATCTCTTGTCATTCATCCTATGATTCACTAAATAGAACTATATGATCTGCAAAGTTGAAGTGGTTAAGGTATTTCCCATTAATTTAGATCTCTACATTTTCTAAATACAAATTCTTAAAAACTACTTCGAGCTACGCTGTGCATAGTTTAGGAGCGATAAGGTCTCCCTGTCTAACTCCTTCCTCAATTGGAATTTTCTCACTATCTTTACGTAGTTTTAGTTCAAGTGCTCTAACATAAGGTTCATCAATTCCTTGTCTTTTAAGTGTTTTCATCAATGCTGAAGTTATGATAAAATCAAATGTTCGCCCCTAGTCTATAAAAGCCATACATAGTAGTTTGTGATAGTCTTTTGATTTTACCATTAGCTGTTTTACTTGGATATGATCAATTGTTGAATACATGCATCTAAATCCTGCCTTCTCTCTTGGTTGATTAAAGTCTAGCTGTCTTTTTATTCGGCCATATATGATTTTTTTAAATGTCACATATTACTGAGAGTAAACTTATTAGGGGATACTTTTCTCAAGTCTTCTGTCTCCCTTTTTGTGAATTAGTATAAAGGTAAAGTTTTACCAATTCGTAGATATAGAGCAGTATTGCAGACATTTTGTGCAAAGTTCAGCGAGTTTTACGACCATGAAATCACCTCCATCTATTATTAAATCAATGGTTAGGCCACCTTTTCCTTCTGCTTTGCTTCTTTCCATGCTTTTTAATGCTTTTTTTACTTCTCCTATTGTTACTTTTGATTCCGGCTCTGATGTTTCATTACTTTTATTGGTAAATTTATTTTTATATCCACTATTGAAACCGTTGTATAGAAATCCTCTGCAATTTCTTTTACTTGAAACCCCCTGCAATTTGTATTACTCCATCTCTTTTATTGATATTTCCATTTTCTTCCATTTAAGTGAATATCAGTGTTTCTGGTCCACAACAAGTAAGAAGCCTCAGACATGACCAAAAGGTTGGGCATTTTCATATCCACACTGATTCCTGCGGAATGGTGATGATGGGAGACTTTGGTTTGATCGTTCACAACAAACCAACCTAGTAGTAGGTTGGCCTGGGCACCAGCCGCCCGTTGAGATACTACCGCTAGAGAGTTATGGGGTCCTTTGACTGGCCAGACAGTACTACATAGGACCCTTCTCTCTGGTTACGGTTCTTTCCCTTTGCCTACACAGACGCCGAATAGTCTGGCCTATCCTTTACAGATTCTCCTCTGTCCTCATACACCTGACAACACTGAGATTACTAGACAATTCTTCTTCGCCCAAGGGGTTAACTACTGCACTGTAATTGTTCAGTGGCTACTTTCCTCATGGTAAGGGTAGAAGAGACTCTTTAGCTATGGTAAGCAGCTCTTCTAGGCGAAGGACACTCCAAAATCAAACCATTGTTCTCTATTCTTGGGTAGTGCCATAGCCTCTGTACCATGGTCTTACACTGCCTTGGGGTAGAGTTCTCTTGCTTGAGGGTACACTCGGGCACACTTTTCTATCTAGTTCCTCTTCTTCTTG
The DNA here is from genome assembly GCF_036898095.1 of Palaemon carinicauda. Classification (NCBI taxonomy): domain Eukaryota; kingdom Metazoa; phylum Arthropoda; class Malacostraca; order Decapoda; family Palaemonidae; genus Palaemon; species Palaemon carinicauda. The sequence goes on along the minus strand of NC_090765.1, from coordinate 11,495,591 downwards.
TTCTCTTAAACTTTTTATAGTTTAAATAGGAAATATTTATTTGAATATTGTTACTATTCCTAAGATATATTTTTCCTTATTTCCTTATTTTCTTTCCTCACTGGGCTACTATCCCTGTTGGGGCCCCTGGGCTTATAGCATCCTTCTTTTCCAACTAGGGTTGTAGCTTAGCATTTAATAATAATAATAATAGTATAACTTTGGTGATCATATATATATATATATATATATATATATATATATATATATATATATATATATATATATATATATATATGCGTAAAAATCACAGGAAAACGTGATGCTCAGATATATATATATATATATATATATATATATATATATATATATATATATATATATATATATATATATATACATACATACATAATTCATTGATACATTCCGCAATGGGTGTATCAGAGTTTTTTAAATGGATGAGGAAAAGGTAATACATCTTCAATATATGCATTAAAAAAAAGTTTTCATGTATTTTTAAGCAATAAACTAATATAAGATGATCATTTTAATCGTTTTACCTCGTCTCAGTTCCTATAGCTTTCATATTTATTATTCAGTATTCAAATTTAAACATTTATTAAAGCCGGGCACGCTTGTAATAGCCTTAATGAATAGGGAAGACAATTTTGTTTTTATTCCTTAGCGGTAAAAATATTTGAGCGAAAGAAACCTATGGTCGTTTTTTCCAATTATAGTGTTCTAAAGAAAGTAAAACGCATTCACCAATGATTGCCATTTTAATACATACCTGTGGTTCTGTCACCTGGTTTCATAATGTCTTTACTTCAAATTCCTTATCTTTTTAGTAATATCTAACTTCCGACCGTAGGAAAATTAATTCGTTTTCTTTCATTTTATGTTTTAAGAACCAGTGACGGAGGAGGTAGTTTAGCATCCGTGGTTGGAGCATCAGGACTATCACATCCTCGCATCTGCTTGGGTCAGAGGGAGGAAAATTGATGACTCCGTTTAATAATCCCTAATTTGCATTTTTACGACGTGCCACCAGAGAGTTGTACTAACATGGAAAGAAACAGAGGGGAGAGAAAAAGAGAGTTCATATTTTTTTTCTTTTTATGGAAACAAGAAAAGATCCATATACTGTACCTAGCAAAATATTTGATGGGATAAGGGATTATAATTAGGTTAAGAATATTTTTTAGCATTTTATACGTTTTATTTGTGTTGAAATATATTAAGTGAAGTTGTATTAGAAATTAACATCTTGAGAGAGAGAGAGAGAGAGAGAGAGAGAGAGAGAGAGAGAGAGAGAGAGAGAGAGAGAGAATATCAAGCTAGGTGATTATTATTTGAGCTGATTTTTAAGGAGATTGTCCCTTTACCGACAAGGTGGCGGATTGAGTCATCAATCATCGTTAAAGTCATGTTGGAGAAAGGAAGACTGGACTCTCAGAGGGGACTTGGTTCCTTCAGGTAAGGAGGGTGGCATCCCTCGTCTGAGCTGTTAACTGAAGTCATTAGGAGGGTAAGTCATGCACTATGCCTATTATTATTCTCTTGATGAGGTTTTCATTAGGGAGATTTAAAGAAAAAAAAACTTTCTTGCGTGTGTCAATAGGATTGGAGAGACATTTATTTTACTTTTATTGCAGTCCAGAATACTTTGTTTTCAGGATGGAGTCAAGGTTAATTCCACTCAAGTTTTCAAGGATTGTAGATAACGTTTGAGGGAAAATACGTACTGGTAAACACGCACACTCTAGTTATCCCAAGATATATATATGTATACGTATATATATATATATATATATATATATATATATATATATATATATATATATATATATATATATATATACACACATAAATAATGAAGGCATTCCTATCATTTAGCGTGATTTAAGAGAAATCAGCATAAGCATAAGTCAATGGAACTCGTATTTTAATTACAGGATCGTACGTGAATTGAGCTCCTAAATCTAGGGCTCTTATATCCTCGATGGTCTATATGTTTCGTGGATATTAAGGCCTTTCTTTTCTAATGCCTGCTCAACATCTCTAGCTAACAGTTTTTAGATCTCCCTCTTCTCGTCCATAATAATAGTTCTTGATTTAACTGTTCTGCCATGTATCAAGTAATTGTCTTCTGTTTTTTCCATGGAAGAAAAAATATCAAAAGACGTATGGCTCTCTTCATATGTATTTTTTTTTTTCAATAACTGCAGCCAATTTCCACATTTTTCTGACTTTTAGTTCTTCTTAAGGTGCAAGTAATTTGTCTCATCACCTTCAACCTTTTTTTCTTTATTGGCGTTCAATATACACAATTACCCTTTACGATCCTCAGATTGCCACAGTTGTATCTTTTCATCCGTCCTCGGCGACATCATAGTTTAACAAGTATTACTACTAAACTTATATTTCTATAACTTTTATTACACCAGAAATATATTGGTGGCAGACCCTAGCGGCAACAACGGCAATCAGCGTTTTCTCATCCAATAACGAATTACACCTAAGGCCACGTGTGTCGAAAATTTGGTTTCGTGTTTTTATGGTCTATTTTTAATTTTTACGTATTTTATGATACAGTATAGAATTCTGTTGAAGATTGATACTAGGCAAGTTTAAATTACAGCAGATAAGAGATAGTTTTTATCAGTATGTAGTTCCCTAAAAATATTTGATGGCTTTATGCAGTTATAAGCATAGTTATGAGTTCGTTTTAATGCGTTCAAGGTATAAGTTGCCTCCAGAAACCAATATACATAGAAAACATTATTTCATTAAGTTGGTCCACATCCCGTTCTTTGCCATACTTTTTTTTTACCAGCTTTATTGAATGAATGTAATATTGTAAATTATTGTACGATATTATAGGGAGATAGCTCGTGTGCGTTTACCGCATGGTCGCTCATGTATACGGTTATTCTTACATATGGACACCTTCCCGTTGCCTTTCTCGGGTGTAAACACACATACACACACACTCCACAGTATACAAATACGCCAGACGTATATCAAACAAACATCGCTTAGAGCGGGGAGAGAATGTGGCACGTACGGGCAAACACAGCAGCGATCCTAGTAAATCACTTGGAAGCCCTCGTGCATCTCCAGGCTTCTCTGATAGATACTGAAAAATTCTTGTTGCTGGAAAATTACTTTTAAAAGAATACTCCACCTTCAAACAGTATGGTGAGACTCGCGGACATACAGTATGCACAGATTAGTCATTTTATCATTATATAATTTATAGATCTCAGTGTAGGGAGAGTGATGGGCACACTCGAGGTTATTCTCAAGTGTTATTGGTGAATGGGGGAAGATTTGACAAATGGTTTCATAACAAATTGTCTGTTATTTTTAAAACTATCGCTATTATTAATATATTTTTTTTTATTATTTTTGTCACCTTTACTATTAAGGTCTAGTGCAGGCTGTAGTTGGTGTTCTTTAAGAAAAAAAAATAGATAAAAGAATCATCCATATTCTATTTGAAGGAGAACAGGCGAAAGTGTGAAGAATTTTACTTCTCTCTCTCTCTCTCTCTCTCTCTCTCTCTCTCTCTCTCTCTCTGTCTTTATATATATATATATATATATATATATATATATATATATATATATATATATATATATATATGTATGTGTGTGTGTAGAATATAAAAATCTACTTTTGATGGCATTTGTGGACTATAAAAAGCCTTTGAGAATGTGCACCGGCCAATTTTGTGAAGAGTCCCTACGTTATTATGGAATTCCTTTTATATATGTAAATTTGCTTAAGTCTGTTCATGAGCATAGCAAGTGCAAAGTTAATGTTAGTGGAGTTCTATCAAGTAAATTTCCATTGAACAGTGGAGTACTCCAATGGAATGTGTTCTTGCCTATGTTGTTTATCCTCCTCAAGGATTTTGTAATGCATAGAATGGTTGGGGATGGTGGAGAAGGAGTGGATTGGATTAGTAACAGGAAATTAGCTGACCTAGAGTATGCTGATGACGCTGTCCTTATTAACAGAACAATATGGGGCTTGCGAAGCTTGCTTACCGGATTGCATGAAATAACACAGGAGGTTAGGATCAAGTTAAATAGAAGTAAGATAAAGATGATGAGAAGGGAATGTGTAATGGAAGATGAAATATCATTGTAAGGAGAAAGGATTAATAAGGCGGAATCGTTTAAATATTTAGAAACTATGATGACTAATACAGGATCTTTAGAATTTGAGTTTAATGAAAGATTGAAAAAAGCAAATCAGTCAGTGGCTAGGTTAAGTAAAATTTGGAAATAAAATCGCCTGAAATTACACATAAAAATCAGGCTATATATCAGTTTAGCGAGATCTGTGTTACTGTATGGACATGAGTCGTGGTATGGCAATGAAACAACATCCAACAGATTTAGTAGATTCGAGAACAGAGCCCTCAGATGTTAAATGGCAGGAAAGGTTTAGAAATGAAACTATGAGAAATTACTCAAGTGCCATATGGTGATGAGATCATGGTGAGTGGTAGATGGAGATGGTTTGGGCATGCTCTTCTCACTCCCCAAGAGACATTAGTTCCCCCAAAATTTCAACTGGGTTCCACAATGCTCTAAAAGAGTTGGAAGAGCCAGGCCTACATGGCTGAGGACTATGAATCGTGAAGTATTGATTTAATAGCTCAAGATAGACACTACTGGCGAAATCTAACCGAGGCTCTTTGAGTCATTTGGCGTAGGAAATGATATATAAATGTATATAACAGGCATCAGTTGAAAGTATTTGCTATTTTATCACCTGTCCTACTACATATATCATATCCGTCCATTATAAGAATATTGAACGGCACTATACACATTATTCTCAACAATAGTGTTGATGTATATATATATATATTTTTTTATGAAAGCCTTGGTTTTATTTAAAAAAAAAAAAAACTTCTAATATTGTACATTTTCAAAGCTATCATTTTCTCTGGATCCATGTACAGTATGTCACATTCATATTTTTCTTGTAATTTCTAATTGATAAGCTCAAATCCTCTTCCAGGTTTAAACCAACACTGGTTTTCTCTATGAGGACTTCTTTAATCAGTCCTTCTTTCTCTGGCACAGCTCTAGCACTCATCTTCCAGGTTGTATAGCAGTGTATCCCATAATATTGTTATCACCTATACATGAACGTATTCATTATAAAATGGAAAAATTATTAATCCATCTCATTCCATTGTCAACTGAAGTCCTTTTTATCTCCAAGCCATGTGATTACAATTGTCATTACCACGCTCTCTCTCTCTCTCTCTCTCTCTCTCTCTCTCTCTCTCTCAATTCTTCCTATGGTATACTTATACAAAATGCTCTCTCTCTCTCTCTCTCTCTCTCTCTCTCTCCCTCTCTCTCTCTCTCTCTCTCTCTCTCTCTCAATTCTTCCTATGGTATACTTATACAAAATGTTCTCTCTCTCTCTCTCTCTCTCTCTCTCTCTCTCTCCCTCTCTCTCTCTCTCTCTCTCTCTCTCTCTCAATTCTTCCTATGGTATACTTATACAAAATGCTCTCTCTCTCTCTCTCTCTCTCTCTCTCTCTCAATTCTTCCTATGGTATACTTATACAAAATGTTCTCTCTCTCTCTCTCTCTCTCTCTCTCTCTCTCTCTATTCTTCCTATGGTATACTTATACAAAACGCTCTCTCTCTCTCTCTCTCTCTCTCTCTCTGTCTCTCTCTCTCTCTCTCTCTCTCTCTCTACAAACTTGTGTACATAGAATTACAGGAATATGCATTTAGTTGTTGTCGTACCATATGTGCAAGTGTTCATTAATAATGTTCAATTCTCATCCTTCCGTGTAGAATGTTTCTTATTCTTCCTTATATGAAATGCAATACAATTTTACAAAAAAATGTCAGATAAGTTGTACCTAACAAGTTAAATGTAATTTAAAAATATTTTATTAAAAGTGCAAATGAATCATGTGTGTTGCTATTTGATATGTAAGATTTGTGTTTTCCAATAAATGTAGCATTAAGATAATAAATAAAACTTGCTAATAATAATGGTATTAATAGCTGTAATAAGAATGAATTCATATAGAAAAACATATAAAGGATATTCAAGTATGCAAGAAGATTAATTAAGATAACAATTATTTAAAAAGAAAGTAGTAATATCTCTCAATAAATCAGATGGACATATAGATTTCACCAGTTTTACCAGATGGTAGGGTTAGAAAATATAGTGCTATTAGATTATTTTATAATTATTGCAATGTAATTTGTCTCAGGTCTCCCCATTACCCCTAATACTAACTCCAGGTCACTTCCTAAAAAACGTTCCACAAAAGGTGAAGAGAATAGTAAAAGTGGTTTAAAATTAATATTACCATTTATGACAAATTGAAACAGTACAATTTTCTTTTATCCTTCTTGATATTTTTATCACGGGGGAAATTGCTAAATGTCGCCTTGTAGTTAATGGTTTCGGCATAATCCGACTTGTTACTGGCCAAGAAAATTCTTGGTGTGTTAATTCAACACATCAGAAATTTTCTTGTTTAAATTAAGAGATATAGGTTAGTCAATCTTGTTACTGGTTAAGAAAAAATTTGGTTAATTTCACCGTCTAGTCCTCATTAAATTAGAGAGATATAGGTTAGTCAGGTTTGTTATCAGCGAAGAAAATTTTTGGTTAGCTAAGTCTGCCATCTAATTTGCTTAAAGATATATAGGTTAATGAGGCTTGTTATTGACCTATAAAATTCTTGGTTGGTTAAAGCTACCGTCAAGTCTTGTTTAGATTGAAAGATATAGGATAATCAGACTTGCTACTACTCAGGAAAATTCTTCGTTCGTTAAAGCTACAATCTAGTCTTCTTTAAAATAGGAGATGGATGTTAGTCAGTTTTATTGCTGTAAAGAATATTTTTGGTCTTGTTCAAATTACGATATTTAGGATAGCCAGTCTTGTTACTAGTCCTGAAAATTATTAGTTAGCTAGCTCTCCTATCTAGCCGTGTTTAAATAATGAGATAAAGGTTAGTTAGTCAGGGTTGTTACCGACCCAGAAAATTCTTGGTTGGTTAAAGTCTACGTCTAGTCTAGTTTAAATAGAGATTTATAGCTTAGGCTTATTATCGACCAAGAAAATTATTTTATTTGTTAAGTCTACCTTCGAGATTTATTTTAAGGAGATATAAATTATTCAGGGTTGTTATCAACCAAGAAAAATCTTTGCTGGTTAAGTCTACCATCTAGTCTCGTTTAAATTAAGCAATACAAGTTAGTTGGGCTAGTTACAGGCCAAGAACATTCGTATTGGGTCAAGTTTACCATCTGATCTTGTTTGAAAAGAGGGATATAGGATAGCAAGGCTTTGTCCCAATCCAGGAAAAGAAAATCTTGTATTTAATAAGAGATCTAGATTAGTTAGGCTTGTTACCAATTCAGAAAATTCTTGGCCGGTTAAGTATACTGCTTAGTATTATTTAAGTTGAAATATATAGGTGGTTACTGATCAACGAAACTGTTGGTTGGTCAAGTCTACCATCTAGTCTTGTTTTAATTAAAGAAATTTACTTTAGTCAGGATGGTTACCAAACAAGAAAATTCTTGGTTGGTTAATTCTACTGTCAAGTGTACCATCTAGTCCTATTTAAATTATGAGGTATAGGTTAATCAGGCTTTATACTGACCCAGAAAATTCTTGTTTGGTAAAGTCTACTATCTAGTCTTGTTTTGCATCAAGAGATATACTGTAGGTTAGTCAGTCATGATACTAACCTAAAAGCTTGGATGGTTAAGTCTACCGTCTATTTTTGGTTCAATTATGTGATAAAGGATTGTTGTGCTGAGGGCAGATGCCCTTTTTAACATTGAAACTCCCTTTGTTTCTCTAGCCAGTTTAAATTCGATCTTGAATACTGTATTTAGCATAATATTGGAAAATATGAAGAGTGTAGTAGTGACAAAACCTTGTGTGTGTGTGTGTGTGTGGTGTGTGTATATATATATATATATATATATATATATATTTATTATATACTTACATATACACACACACGTGACAGAAATTAAAAGAAGGATAAGCATGGGATAGAGAGCATTTGGTAAACTAAATGAGATTATGATACGTAGAATACCACTTTTTCTAAAAAGAAAAGTATTTAATAAGTTGGTCCTGCCAGTATTAACTTATGCCCTAGAAGCCTGGAGGCTTACAAAAGCCTTAGAACATAAGCTAGTTACAACTCAAAGAGCTATGGGAAGAATAATAATGGGAATAACACTAAGAGACAGAAAAAGAGCAACATTCATACGAGAGCAAACTGAAGTGGAGGATTTCTGACAACATTTAAGAAAAAGAAGTGGACGTGGGTAGGGCATACAATGAGAACGACTGACAATAGATGGACATTAAGAATAACAGAATGGGTCCCCAGATATTGTAAAAGAAGCAAAGGAAGGAAGAGAATAATTTGAAATGACGAACTAAGAAAGTTTACAGGTGTCGACTGGCACAGAAATACCATAAACAGATGCAAGTGGAAGAACATGTCTGAGACCTTTGATGATGATGATGATGATGATATATATATATATATATATATATATATATATATATATATATATATACAGAGAGAGAGAGAGAGAGAGAGAGAGAGAGAATCATAATACATTAACATCAAATCTATCCCCTTTCCATTCATTTTATCGAGGTTGTATCGATATTCTGTGATATCAATCCACCTTGATGCCTCCTAGTTCTGTCGAGATTTTGTTGGCAATGCTCAACATCCAATTTACTGTCATCTGCTTCCCTCACCCTGTTGTATATATTCAGTGTTTATATTTGCTGATCCGTATGTAAGGCGTGTCTATGAATATTGGAGAAAGGCAATCCTTCCTATGTCCATTTCGAAACTCGCTAGATTTCATCTCGAGATTTTTGAATTAAGATAAAGCACGTCCACGCATTCAGACGCTTCGTTTCCGCTTCCCCTTAATTCCGATATTTTGTTGTTGTCTCTAGCAAGCCTTTCTTTTGTTAGTTATTCTAGCCAGATAAGAATAACGGGTTTTTTTGTTTTTTCTTTTCAAATATTGTCCAATTAGTTTTGCTCTGTTAGTCATATTAATTGTAGACGATAGTTATTTTTAAGAGATTACAACACAATTTTATATTCAGTGCATGGTTCTTTCACTTATCTTTCCTTTCGGTAAAAGACGAGAATATTAGTAATTAGATTTTCTTTGCATGAACTATCAATATATATATATATATATATATATATATACTGTATTTGTAGAGAGAGAGAGAGAGAGAGAGAGAGAGAGAGAGAGAGAGAGATATTGTGTTTTGGAATTCTTTCTTTCAGCAATTTATTTTGATGTTCTATTTTACTTTTATTTCTCATTTTCATTAAAGTTTAGTAAACGACATTGATTCCCCAAACGTCCTTTATCCATTCCCTATATTTTTGAACGAAATGATTACCCTAGTTCCGTTCCATGGTCCTGTTGTGGGTTTTATGATTTGCCAGGAGTGTTTCTAAGATCAAAGACTTTAAAAATAATGTTCAAATTGTCTACTTAACTAACCGAAGGGTAACCTACCTTCAAGCATTCTACATTACTTGCACCCCTTTGGCTCTATTCTTCATTCGGTGTATGCTCAGTTTATTGTTGAATTAAATTTTTTTCAGTTGTTACACTCTTATCACCTCTGTAATCTTTACTTCGGCTGTCATTCTTCTTATTTCATTATTTTCCAATCTTTCAAGCAACGATATTCCCACAATCACTCACCCTCAGAATTCTCATTTTTGTTCTCGCAAGCTTTGCTTCCTCAAAGACAAAACTAGAAAGCAAAGTTTGAGAACAGAGACTAGAATGCTGGGGTTGCTTATGGGAATATCACTGCTTGAAAGATTGGAAAATGATGGCATAAGAAGGATGGCAAGCTTAGTAAAGAATATAAAGTTGATACGAGTGTCACGAGTGGTGGGAAGGAGTGAGGAGAGCTTGGGAGGAACCCGTTTGGGGGCGGGGGCGGGGAGACGATCGAGAGGGAAGCAAAATGATATGACGAGATAAATTGAAGGATGATTAGGAGAGAAGAGGTATGGTGGAAGAGGGTGACCTTGATAGAAGGATTGGAGAGGGCGCATCAGGCAACCGACCCCTTAATGCAGGGATAAAGGTGATAAAGAAGATCCTTAAAATAATTTTTTTTTTTTTTTTAACTTTCGGAATGACTTCAGAAGTGATTGGAATATGGCCGACTTTGAACTGAGACTCCCCCCTCCCCCATTTCTCTCCTGGTGTCTTGGGTATTTAATCTATTTGCTAGTCACCTTTGAGCTAAATCAAGCAGTGCCATTCAGAAAGGAATAGTATTCTCTTAGGTAAAATCCAGTGAGAGAAGACAGTTGACACACCTCCCTCCCTGCTCTGTCTGATACTGTCCCACTTATTCGTGCTTCCCTCATCTTAAATCACGGTAGCATGATGGCGTTATAGAATATCCAAGGACTGTCTTCGTAGTTGGGAAAGGTGGCGTTTAGTGATATAAACTTCTTTGTTTGCCATGGTGCGGTCGACGCTGGGTTTGTTTATTCTCCATTGTGAGCTTGTCACGCACAGTTTGAGTCTTGCTGACCTTGTGTAAACAAGCGCCAGACCTAAACAAATGTCGTGGAAACGTTTGTTTGAAGCATTTCGATTTTATTCCATCCATTTTCCTTACCAGGGAAAATTGTGGAGGAGGTTGGCAAGGGTCATTTCGTAGGAATTCCTATTTTATGTATATCTAATTATTTTTAAATAGTATTTTTTTGTATCAAGTTAATGCATTTCTGCTAATTACAAGCGTTGAGCAGTCTTGTTGCGACTCAGATAATGCGCTATATTATTTTAAGGTTATAATGCATTATTTAATTTTTTAGTCTCTCTCTCTCTCTCTCTCTCTCTCTCTCTCTCTCTCTCTCTCTCTTTATATATATATATATATATATATATACATTATATATATATATATATATATATATATATTTATTTATATATATATAAATAAATATATATATATATATATATATATATGCATACATATGAACATGCATATTTACGTAACACGACATATAAATTATTCATATTTATACCTGAATGTGGTGATCAGCAAAGGTACAGCAAAGCTGTACCTAGGTTGGTTTGCTATGAGTGCTCAGACTTAAGTCTCCCACCATTACCAATCCGCATTGGCCAGATTGGTGATGATAATGGCATAACCCTAGACGTGACCAAGAATTTTTCTGTGGCCTTTTTCCTGTAGTGGATTAGAAACGACAGCATTTGTTGTTTATGGTTGTATACACTTATGCTATTTGAGGTTGTGCGAACGTATACATCATGAATGTCTGGTTACTGTATGATAATTATATTTTTTTTTAAATGCCTCGGTATTGTTATTAATATTAAAACAGTTGAGATTATTATTTGATCGAAAAAGGCCATCAGATATTCGGTATGCATATTTCTAAATATCCTTGTATACAGGAAGTTCATGTTAAATCTCACGGACATAAAATGATTTTGAGTTATTATTTATTGGCTGCTGATGGTCTCTAGGGTATGATGAACTGCGGGTACTTTGCATTTTTATGAGTTTATAACTTTAATATTAATAATATTTATTTATATATTAGTTGTCAAAATTCAGCCTTTTAATATTGATTATATCAGGGGTTTTTTTCACCACCACCATCTGTATTTCGATGTAATCTTGCCTACTAACGTTACCTGTTTTATCTTGAGATCTAGGATTTGTTTTTTTCGAAACTGAAAAGTGACATTATTTGAAAACATTGCGTTTCTTTAGATTACTTTCCTAAATTACTAAAAGGAAATTTATACAAAACAGTATTTTCGATATTTTTCATAGCCATGACGTTGTGAATAGTAATACCTGCAACTTATTCTTGCTCTACTATTACACCACTATCAATCCTTAAGAATGTTTTGCTGGATTACCCTTTAGTATTCACAAGTGTTTATATTCATTAGATTTTTACTGTAAAACGTTATTGATAACGCTATCCTTACATTTTATTATTCATCTACGATGGGTTAGCAACGAATTCACCATGTCCCCATTGTGCTTTTACACCTAAAAATGGAAACCAGACTTTGAATTAATCAAACTATATTTTCTGAGAGAGAGAGAGAGAGAGAGAGAGAGAGAGAGAGAGAGAGAGAGAGAGAAAATTTCATGAAAAATTGTTTTTCCTTAGAGAATGAAAGTCAAACGACGGATTCGGGCAGCATCGCTATGGATATTGAAAATAATTAAGGCTGCATATATATTTTTTCAATTTATATTTCATACTGTATTATTTTCTTCTTGTCGTAAACCTGGATTTTTAAATAGGGTACAATCTGTAGTAGGTCAATACTCAGAAACGCGATGTTTGCTCTTATTATTGCAGAAGACTACACGCTGTTTAAGTTAAAGTGGATATAAGATCAAGCAAGTATTTACTTGAGTGAACAAATCACCATTAAGTGAAACGTAACTTCCTACCTAATGCAGTTGTGCCAGCCTTGTCATTCTCTACCATTGTCAGAACAATGTTTCATTTCTGTAGCCCACAACTATCTATTATACCTACTGACGATTTATTTTATGTTTGGTGAGACCCTTTAATTCCGAACGATCCTTCCCGAGTATTGGTCACCATGGCGGGTGCACTATAAGTATTTCTTAAATATTTCGCAGCATCCCTTCTGTCCCTAGTTGCACTCTTTTTAGCCTACTACTGTACCTCAGTTACCGCTTCTTTTCACCCGTCATGCTATTTAGTTTTCTTATCAACTTATACAAGATTCTGCAACTACGTGGCTGTCATTCGAGTTTCATAAGAACCTGAAAGGCTTAATGAAGTGGGTAAAGTATCCAAGTGGTACATATCTCATGATTGCTAGATCAGTAGATTGTCCTAGCTCTCTCTCTCTCTCTCTCTCTCTCTCTCTCTCTCTCTCTCTCTCTCTCTTTCTCTCTCTCTCTCTCCTCTCTCACTCTCTCTCTCTCTCTGTAGGGGTGAATGTGCATAAAGCCTTATCTTTCTCATTTCCAGCAATGAGTATGTTTGGTTAGGTTGTTAGCCACTAGTCCAGCCGACCGGATCCGTTCATATTGAAGGGGCTTTCGACGGTTATTGGTAATATCTATCCAATGTTGCTTAACTTTGCGGATCCAACGACCGGCTGCATAGGGGACCAATTACACACACACACACACACACACAAACTCACACGCATATATATATATATATATAAGGGCTTTAGTTTCTTTAGGCCTCTCGTCTTTCATTGATTTGTTTATCCTTTTATCATTTATCAATTCAATTCTGAATTTCCTTGGCTATGCATTTGTGCCACCTCATAGCTGTTTCAGTCATTAATTTTCGCCTGGAAGTTTGGAATGGGTTATGTTTTCCTGTAACTCCTGTTCGTTATTTACCATCTAACCGCTACTATGTATTCTCTTTCATATATATATATATATATATATATATACAGTATATATATTTTTTTCAGGTTTTCTTTTGCTGCTTTTGAGTATCAGTAAACAACGGAATAGACAAGTTTATGGGTATCGTTACGGTGAATTATATTTTCATTTGTATGATTTTATATATAATCACCTTTACATTATCATCATTATTATTATTATTATTATTATTATTATTATTATTATTATTATTATCATCATCATCTCTAGCTAAGCTTTAACCCTTGTTGTAAAAGCAGGAGACTATAATTATCCCCAAGAGCTCCAACAATAAAGAATAGCCCGGTGAGGAAAGGACATAAGTAAATATATAATCTTTAAGAGAAGTAATGAACAATTAAAATGAGATATTTTAAGAGCAGTAACGACATTAAAACAGATCTTTCGTATATATGTCAGTGTGTTCAACATAAAAGCATTCGCTGCAAGTTTGAACTTTTGAAGTTCCACTGATTGAACTACCTGATTAGGAAGATCATTCCACAACTTGGTCACAGCTGGAATAAAACTTCTAGAATACCGTGTAGTATTGAGCCATATGATGGAGAAGGCATGGCTCCTAAAATTAACTGCATAACTAGTATTACTAAGTGGATGGTACTGTCCGGCAAGCTCTGATGATCAGAATTATGAAAAATCTTATGCAACATCTGTAACGAACTAACTGAACGACGGTTGCCAGAGATAGATATCTACATCAGGAATAAAAAATTTGATAGACCGTAAGTTCCTGTCCAACAAATTCAGATGAGATTCAGCAGCTGAAGACCAGGCAGGAGAATAATGCTCAAAACAAGCCAGACTGAAAGAGTTAAAACACTTCAGAATAGATTGATCGCCAAAAATCTTGATAGACTTTCTCAATAAGCCTATTTTTTGTGCAATTGAGGGAAAGACAGACCTAATGTGTTTCTCAAAAGTAAATTTGCTGCCGAGAATCACAACTAAAGTTTTAAAAGTCATACAGAGTGAAGCCTAGTAGTTATGTAAGTAATTGTCCGTTGATAGTCATCTTTATTTTTATTATTGTATTTAAAAAGTTCTTTACATTCAAATAAGAAGCGTCTAGTTCGTCAAAAAAAATTACCCCTTTTTTGGTAGAGATTTCCCCCCTTCATTCATTTGGGTCTTTTCCTGCAATCTACACTTTTTTATTTTTTTTTTTTTTTTAATCT